>NC_091195.1:2819364-2928946 GCF_040958095.1 Procambarus clarkii | reverse complement strand
CTTCAGGTTCCTCAACACAACAACCTGGTAGTTCACTACACAGTGGCCAGCTTCAGGTTCCTCAACACAACAACCTGGTAGTTCACTACACAGTGGCCAGCTTCAGGTTCCTCAACACAACAACCTGGTAGTTCACTACACAGTGGCTAGCTTCAGGTTCCTCAACACAACAACCTGGTAGTTCACTACACAGTGGCCAGCTTCAGGTTCCACAACACAACAACCTGGTAGTTCACTACACAGTTGCCAGCTTCAGGTTCCTCAACACAACAACCTGGTAGTTCACTACACAGTGACCAGCTTCAGGTTCCTCAACACAACAACCTGGTAGTTCACTACACAGTGGCCAGCTTCAGGTTCCTCAACACAACAACCTGGTAGTTCACTACACAGTGGCCAGCTTCAGGTTCCTCAACACAACAACCTGGTAGTTCACTACACAGTGGCCAGCTTCAGGTTCCACAACACAACAACCTGGTAGTTCACTACACAGTGGCCAGCTTCAGGTTCCTCAACACAACAACCTGGTAGTTCACTACACAGTGGCCAGCTTCAGGTTCCTCAACACAACAACCTGGTAGTTCACTACACAGTGGCCAGCTTCAGGTTCCTCAACACAACAACCTGGTAGTTCACTACACAGTGGCCAGCTTCAGGTTCCTCAACACAACAACCTGGTAGTTCACTACACAGTGACCAGCTTCAGGTTCCTCAACACAACAACCTGGTAGTTCACTACACAGTGGCCAGCTTCAGGTTCCTCAACACAACAACCTGGTAGTTCACTACACAGTGACCAGCTTCAGGTTCCTCAACACAACAACCTGGTAGTTCACTACACAGTGGCTAGCTTCAGGTTCCTCAACACAACACAACAACCTGGTAGTTCACTACACAGTGGCCAGCTTCAGGTTCCTCAACACAACAACCTGGTAGTTCACTACACAGTGGCCAGCTTCAGGTTCCTCAACACAACAACCTGGTAGTTCACTACACAGTGGCCAGCTTCAGGTTCCACAACACAACAACCTGGTAGTTCACTACACAGTGGCCAGCTTCAGGTTCCTCAACACAACAACCTGGTAGTTCACTACACAGTGGCCAGCTTCAGGTTCCTCAACACAACAACCTGGTAGTTCACTACACAGTGGCCAGCTTCAGGTTCCTCAACACAACAACCTGGTAGTTCACAACACAGTGGCGAGCTTCAGGTTCCTCAACACAACACAACAACCTGGTAGTTCACTACAGAGTGGCCAGCTTCAGGTTCCTCAACACAACAACCTGGTAGTTCACTACACAGTGGCCAGCTTCAGGTTCCTCAACACAACAACCTGGTAGTTCACTACACAGTGGCCAGCTTCAGGTTCCTCAACACAACAACCTGGTAGTTCACAACACAGTGGCCAGCTTCAGGTTCCTCAACACAACACAACAACCTGGTAGTTCACTAAACAGTGGCCAGCTTCAGGTTCCTCAACACAACAACCTGGTAGTTCACTACACAGTGGCCAGCTTCAGGTTCCTCAACACAACAACGTGGTAGTTCACTACACAGTGACCAGCTTCAGGTTCCTCAACACAACAACCTGGTAGTTCACTACACAGTGGCCAGCTTCAGGTTCCTCAACACAACAACCTGGTAGTTCACTACACAGTGGCCAGCTTCAGGTTCCTCAACACAACAACCTGGTAGTTCACTACACAGTGACCAGCTTCAGGTTCCTCAACACAACAACCTGGTAGTTCACTACACAGTGGCCAGCTTCAGGTTCCTCAACACAACAACGTGGTAGTTCACTACACAGTGACCAGCTTCAGGTTCCTCAACACAACAACCTGGTAGTTCACTACACAGTGGCCAGCTTCAGGTTCCTCAACACAACAACGTGGTAGTTCACTACACAGTGACCAGCTTCAGGTTCCCCAACACAACAACCTGGTAGTTCACTACACAGTGGCCAGCTTCAGGTTCCTCAACACAACAACCTGGTAGTTCACTACACAGTGACCAGCTTCACGTTCCTCAACACAACAACCTGGTAGTTCACTACACAGTGACCAGCTTCAGGTTCCTCAACACAACAACCTGGTAGTTCACTACACAGTGGCCAGCTTCAGGGTCCTCAACACAACAACCTGGTAGTTCACTACACAGTGGCCAGCTTCAGGTTCCACAACACAACAACCTGGTAGTTCACTACACAGTGGCCAGCTTCAGGTTCCACAACACAACAACCTGGTAGTTCACTACACAGTGGCCAGCTTCAGGTTCCTCAACACAACAACCTGGTAATTCACTACACAGTGGCTAGCTTCAGGTTCCTCAACACAACAACCTGGTAGTTCACTACACAGTGGCCAGCTTCAGGTTCCTCAACACAACAACCTGGTAGTTCACTACACAGTGGCCAGCTTCAGGTTCCTCAACACAACAACCTGGTAGTTCACTACACAGTGGCCAGCTTCAGGTTCCTCAACACAACAACCTGGTAGTTCACTACACAGTGGCTAGCTTCAGGTTCCTCAACACAACAACCTGGTAGTTCACTACACAGTGGCCAGCTTCAGGTTCCACAACACAACAACCTGGTAGTTCACTACACAGTGGCCAGCTTCAGGTTCCTCAACACAACAACCTGGTAGTTCACTACACAGTGACCAGCTTCAGGTTCCTCAACACAACAACCTGGTAGTTCACTACACAGTGGCCAGCTTCAGGTTCCTCAACACAACAACCTGGTAGTTCACTACACAGTGGCCAGCTTCAGGTTCCTCAACACAACAACCTGGTAGTTCACTACACAGTGGCCAGCTTCAGGTTCCACAACACAACAACCTGGTAGTTCACTACACAGTGGCCAGCTTCAGGTTCCTCAACACAACAACCTGGTAGTTCACTACACAGTGGCCAGCTTCAGGTTCCTCAACACAACAACCTGGTAGTTCACTACACAGTGGCCAGCTTCAGGTTCCTCAACACAACAACCTGGTAGTTCACTACACAGTGGCCAGCTTCAGGTTCCTCAACACAACAACCTGGTAGTTCACTACACAGTGACCAGCTTCAGGTTCCTCAACACAACAACCTGGTAGTTCACTACACAGTGGCCAGCTTCAGGTTCCTCAACACAACAACCTGGTAGTTCACTACACAGTGACCAGCTTCAGGTTCCTCAACACAACAACCTGGTAGTTCACTACACAGTGGCCAGCTTCAGGTTCCTCAACACAACACAACAACCTGGTAGTTCACTACACAGTGGCCAGCTTCAGGTTCCTCAACACAACAACCTGGTAGTTCACTACACAGTGGCCAGCTTCAGGTTCCTCAACACAACAACCTGGTAGTTCACTACACAGTGGCCAGCTTCAGGTTCCACAACACAACAACCTGGTAGTTCACTACACAGTGGCCAGCTTCAGGTTCCTCAACACAACAACCTGGTAGTTCACTACACAGTGGCCAGCTTCAGGTTCCACAACACAACAACCTGGTAGTTCACTACACAGTGGCCAGCTTCAGGTTCCTCAACACAACAACCTGGTAGTTCACTACACAGTGGCCAGCTTCAGGTTCCTCAACACAACAACCTGGTAGTTCACTACACAGTGACCAGCTTCAGGTTCCTCAACACAACACAACAACCTGGTAGTTCACTACACAGTGGCCAGCTTCAGGTTCCACAACACAACAACCTGGTAGTTCACTACACAGTGGCCAGCTTCAGGTTCCTCAACACAACAACCTGGTAGTTCACTACACAGTGGCCAGCTTCAGGTTCCTCAACACAACAACCTGGTAGTTCACTACACAGTGGCCAGCTTCAGGTTCCTCCACACAACAACCTGGTAGTTCACTACACAGTGGCCAGCTTCAGGTTCCTCAACACAACAACCTGGTAGTTCACTACACAGTGGCCAGCTTCAGGTTCCACAACACAACAACCTGGTAGTTCACTACACAGTGGCCAGCTTCAGGTTCCTCAATTAACAACCTGGTAGTTCACTACACAGTGGCCAGCTTCAGGTTCCTCAACACAACACAACAACCTGGTAGTTCACTACACAGTGGCCAGCTTCAGGTTCCACAACACAACAACCTGGTAGTTCACTACACAGTGGCCAGCTTCAGGTTCCTCAACACAACAACCTGGTAGTTCACTACACAGTGGCTAGCTTCAGGTTCCTCAACACAACAACCTGGTAGTTCACTACACAGTGGCCAGCTTCAGGTTCCTCAACACAACAACCTGGTAGTTCACTACACAGTGGCCAGCTTCAGGTTCCTCAACACAACAACCTGGTAGTTCACTACACAGTGGCCAGTTTCAGGTTCCTCAACACAACAACCTGGTAGTTCACTACACAGTGGCCAGCTTCAGGTTCCTCAACACAACAACCTGGTAGTTCACTACACAGTGGCCAGCTTCAGGTTCCACAACACAACAACCTGGTAGTTCACTACACAGTGGCCAGCTTCAGGTTCCTCAACACAACAACCTGGTAGTTCACTACACAGTGACCAGCTTCAGGTTCCTCAACACAACAACCTGGTAGTTCACTACACAGTGGCCAGCTTCAGGTTCCTCAACACAACAACCTGGTAGTTCACTACACAGTGGCCAGCTTCAGGTTCCTCAACACAACAACCTGGTAGTTCACTACACAGTGGCCAGCTTCAGGTTCCTCAACACAACAACCTGGTAGTTCACTACACAGTGGCCAGCTTCAGGTTCCTCAACACAACAACCTGGTAGTTCACTACACAGTGGCCAGCTTCAGGTTCCTCAACACAACAACCTGGTAGTTCACTACACAGTGGCCAGCTTCAGGTTCCACAACACAACAACCTGGTAGTTCACTACACAGTGGCCAGCTTCAGGTTCCTCAACACAACAACCTGGTAGTTCACTACACAGTGACCAGCTTCAGGTTCCTCAACACAACAACCTGGTAGTTCACTACACAGTGGCCAGCTTCAGGTTCCTCAACACAACAACCTGGTAGTTCACTACACAGTGGCCAGCTTCAG
Source organism: Procambarus clarkii (assembly GCF_040958095.1). Taxonomy (NCBI): domain Eukaryota; kingdom Metazoa; phylum Arthropoda; class Malacostraca; order Decapoda; family Cambaridae; genus Procambarus; species Procambarus clarkii. Next base: position 2,923,911 of record NC_091195.1, on the reverse strand, counting down.
GTTCCTCAACACAACAACCTGGTAGTTCACTACACAGTGGCCAGCTTCAGGTTCCTCAACACAACAACCTGGTAGTTCACTACACAGTGGCCAGCTTCAGGTTCCTCAACACAACAACCTGGTAGTTCACTACACAGTGACCAGCTTCAGGTTCCTCAACACAACAACCTGGTAGTTCACTACACAGTGGCCAGCTTCAGGTTCCTCAACACAACAACCTGGTAGTTCACTACACAGTGACCAGATTCAGGTTCCTCAACACAACAACCTGGTAGTTCACTACACAGTGGCTAGCTTCAGGTTCCTCAACACAACACAACAACCTGGTAGTTCACTACACAGTGGCCAGCTTCAGGTTCCTCAACACAACAACCTGGTAGTTCACTACACAGTGGCCAGCTTCAGGTTCCTCAACACAACAACCTGGTAGTTCACTACACAGTGGCCAGCTTCAGGTTCCACAACACAACAACCTGGTAGTTCACTACACAGTGGCCAGCTTCAGGTTCCTCAACACAACAACCTGGTAGTTCACTACACAGTGGCCAGCTTCAGGTTCCTCAACACAACAACCTGGTAGTTCACTACACAGTGACCAGCTTCAGGTTCCTCAACACAACAACCTGGTAGTTCACTACACAGTGGCCAGCTTCAGGTTCCTCAACACAACAACCTGGTAGTTCACAACACAGTGGCCAGCTTCAGGTTCCTCAACACAACACAACAACCTGGTAGTTCACTACACAGTGGCCAGCTTCAGGTTCCTCAACACAACAACCTGGTAGTTCACTACACAGTGGCCAGCTTCAGGTTCCTCAACACAACAACCTGGTAGTTCACTACACAGTGGCCAGCTTCAGGTTCCTCAACACAACAACCTGGTAGTTCACAACACAGTGGCCAGCTTCAGGTTCCTCAACACAACACAACAACCTGGTAGTTCACTACACAGTGGCCAGCTTCAGGTTCCTCAACACAACAACCTGGTAGTTCACTACACAGTGGCCAGCTTCAGGTTCCTCAACACAACAACGTGGTAGTTCACTACACAGTGACCAGCTTCAGGTTCCTCAACACAACAACCTGGTAGTTCACTACACAGTGGCCAGCTTCAGGTTCCTCAACACAACAACCTGGTAGTTCACTACACAGTGGCCAGCTTCAGGTTCCTCAACACAACAACCTGGTAGTTCACTACACAGTGACCAGCTTCAGGTTCCTCAACACAACAACCTGGTAGTTCACTACACAGTGGCCAGCTTCAGTTTCCTCAACACAACAACGTGGTAGTTCACTACACAGTGACCAGCTTCAGGTTCCTCAACACAACAACCTGGTAGTTCACTACACAGTGGCCAGCTTCAGGTTCCTCAACACAACAACCTGGTAGTTCACTACACAGTGGCCAGCTTCAGGTTCCTCAACACAACAACGTGGTAGTTCACTACACAGTGACCAGCTTCAGGTTCCCCAACACAACAACCTGGTAGTTCACTACACAGTGGCCAGCTTCAGGTTCCTCAACACAACAACCTGGTAGTTCACTACACAGTGACCAGCTTCAGGTTCCTCAACACAACAACCTGGTAGTTCACTACACAGTGACCAGCTTCAGGTTCCTCAACACAACAACCTGGTAGTTCACTACACAGTGGCCAGCTTCAGGGTCCTCAACACAACAACCTGGTAGTTCACTACACAGTGGCCAGCTTCAGGTTCCACAACACAACAACCTGGTAGTTCACTACACAGTGGCCAGCTTCAGGTTCCACAACACAACAACCTGGTAGTTCACTACACAGTGGCCAGCTTCAGGTTCCTCAACACAACAACCTGGTAGTTCACTACACAGTGGCCAGCTTCAGGTTCCTCAACACAACAACCTGGTAGTTCACTACACAGTGGCCAGCTTCAGGTTCCTCAACACAACAACCTGGTAGTTCACTACACAGTGGCCAGCTTCAGGTTCCTCAACACAACACAACAACCTGGTAGTTCACTACACAGTGACCAGCTTCAGGTTCCTCAACACAACAACCTGGTAGTTCACTACACAGTGGCCAGCTTCAGGTTCCTCAACACACTGTGGAGCCATAAATAACATCTGAGAAAAAGTGGAAGCTGTCCCACACACAGATATAAACACATCCGCCAGAGACTGATAACAGTGTTAACGCCGCATCTCCAGTACCACTCTCACCCCAGCTAACACCACCTCCAGTACCACTCTCACCCCAGCTAACACCACCTCCAGTACCACTCTCATCCCAGCTAACACCACCTCCAGTACCACTCTCACCCCAGCTAACACCACCTCCAGTACCACTCTCACCCCAGCTAACACCACCTCCAGTACCACTCTCACCCCAGCTAACTCCACCTCCAGTACCACTCTCACCCCAGCTAACACCACCTCCAGTACCACTCTCACCCCAGCTAACACCACCTCCAGTACCACTCTCACCCTAGCTAACACCACCTCCAGTACCACTCTCACCCCAGCTAACACCACCTCCAGTACCACTCTCATCCCAGCTAACACCACCTCCAGTACCACTCTCACCCCAGCTAACACCACCTCCAGTACCACTCTCACCCCAGCTAACACCACCTCCAGTACCACTCTCATCCCAGCTAACACCACCTCCAGTACCACTCTCACCCCAGCTAACACCACCTCCAGTACCACTCTCATCCCAGCTAACGCCACCTCCAGTACCACTCTCACCCCATCTAACACCACCCCCAGTACCACTCTCACCCCAGCTAACACCACCTCCAGTACCACTCTCATCCCAGCTAACACCACCTCCAGTACCACTCTCATCCCAACCATCACCACCTCCAGTACCACTCTCACCCCAGCTAACGCCACCTCCAGTACCACTCTCACCCCAGCTAACACCACCTCCAGTACCACTCTCACCCCAGCCAACACCACCTCTAGTACCACTCTCATCCCAGCTAACACCACCTCCAGTACCACTCTCACCCCAACCATCACCACCTCCAGTACCACTCTCATCCCAGCTAACACCACCTCCAGTACCACTCTCACCCCAACCATCACCACCTCCAGTACCACTCTCAACCCAGCTAACACCACCTCTAGTACCACTCTCATCCCAACCATCACCACCTCCAGTACCACTCTCACTCCAGCCAACACCACCTCCAGTACCACTCTCACCCCAGCTAACACCACCTCCAGTACCACTCTCATCCCAGCTAACACCACCTCCAGTACCACTCTCATCGCAGCTAACACCACCTCCAGTACCACTCTCACCCCAGCTAACACCACCTCCAGTACCACTCTCACCCCAACCATCACCACCTCCAGTACCACTCTCATCCCAACCATCACCTCCTCCAGTACCACTCTCACCCCAGCTAACACCACCTCCAGTACCACTCTCATCCCAACCATCACCACCTCCAGTACCACTCTCATCCCAGCCATCCCCACCTCCAGTACCACTCTCATCCCAGCTAACACCACCTCCAGTACCACTCTCATCGCAGCTAACACCACCTCCAGTACCACTCTCATCCCAGCCAACACCACCTCCAGTACCACTCTCACCCCAGCTAACACCACCTCAAGTACCACTCTCACCCCAACCATCACCACCTCCAGTACCACTCTCATCCCAACCATCACCACCTCCAGTACCACTCTCACCCCAGCTAACACCACCTCCAGTACCACTCGCACCCCAGCTAACACCACCTCCAGTACCACTCTCATCCCAACCATCACCACCTCCAGTACCACTCTCACCCCAACCATCACCACCTCCAGTACCACTCTCACCCCAACCATCACCACCTCCAGTACCACTCTCACCCCAGCTAACACCACCTCCAGTACCACTCTCACCCCAACCATCACCACCTCCAGTACCACTCTCATCCCAACCATCACCACCTCCAGTACCACTCTCACCCCAGCTAACACCACCTCCAGTACCACTCGCACCCCAGCTAACACCACCTCCAGTACCACTCTCATCCTAGCTAACACCACCTCCAGTACCAATTGTGAGAGTTTGAGGATATGGAATATAGAATAGTAAGGAATTGAGCTCTGAAAATTTCTAAAAATTTTCTTTAATTCTTTTAACCTTTATTCCTGTCGTGATATTCAATTAGGTAGCTTGAGGAAGGACTTGCTTAGCTAACACACCAGTGTAGTAAGCAGCTCATTCCTCACTCTGGGACCATTTATGAACAATTGACTAGGCAAACGCAGAGAGACCCCAAAAAGTTTAAATCCCTCTACTATCGGCCGTCGACCTTCGCCATTCGCCGAAGCGAATCTAACGAGTAGGTCCTGGGCTCTCACAACAATAATTTATTATTGTGTGGTGCCGTATATTTAGTCCAAAACTCAAGAATCAGTTTCAATTTAATAGTCGAGTGTGACAGTACACTTACAGAACCATATAAATGTGTGGGGTGTAACGCAGACAGTGTTCAACATAACAACTTAGTTTATTCAATAAAGTACTAACTACTACAACAAAAACAAAAGAAATGTCAATGACGTTACTCGAGATCCTTCCTGTGACACTATCAATGACAGCTAGACACCAGGGCCAGATTTCACGAAACAGTTACGCAAGTACTTACGAACGTGTACATCTTTCGTCAATCTTTGACGGCTTTGGTTACATTTATTAAACAGTTTACAAGCATGAAAACTCCACTATCAACTGTTGTTATTGTTATAAACAGCCTCCTGGTGCTTCGGAGCTCATTAACTGTTTAATAATTGTAAACAAAGCCCCGAAAGATTGACAAAAGATGTACGGGTTCGTATGTGCTGGCGTAAGTGCTTTCGTGAATCTAGCCCCTGCCCCTCGGACTGCATAATGAACTAACTCGAACATTAGCGTGAACACAGAGGAATCAAACAAGCAGGCAATAACAGATCTATAATCACACCTGTAACTATGACACAGTAGGTTCTGAGACACGTCTCCAGTAACCTCCTAACTGTTCTACACCTCTGTGCAGTCCACACCTGCACTAGCGGTTGCAATGCTCTCATATCAGTAGCCTGTCAATGACAACAATGACTAATGGGTTCACTGGCAACTCCATCAACCCTTCCTTGAATTAATCTTTATATTACGTTAACACTCCGTCCCACGGACGATCAACAATCAATAACAATTGATTTACGTTAATGACAAAGTAACATTTACGTTAATAACAAGGTAACATTTACGTTAATTTATTAACTCTTACAACTGTCCCTAGTAACGCGGAAATTACATAAATACTCTACCCGTCGAGCAATCAGTGAGTATATCCCATTAATCCCTGTACTTCCAGACAGCTGATTAATCTCTTTACTAGTTACGTTAATTTACGTTACTTTACGTTATCGGTTACTATCACTCAACGATGGTAAATTCTGATTTACAATGTCCAAAGTGATAAGAGAAGGGTAATCACTCGTGATTACCCTTAGAGTCATTAATTACTATCCTCAAGATCAATAATTAATCTATTAAATACGCAACCTTTCACACTGGCTCACCAATTTACATTAAGGTCTGAATTCCGTCCGAGGCTTCCATACTCAGACCAATTCAGGTGATTAAGAACGTTAATCACCACGTTTACGTTATTCTAAAATGACGGTTCTCTTCCCACAGTCAATCAAGTGCCGGTACTTCAGGCACTGTGCTGGCAGGTGGCTGGCTCACGGCACGGTAGGTGGTGTAGGTGGCGGCGCGCTAGGTGGCGGTAGGTGGTGTAGGTGGCGGCGCGCTAGGTGGCGGTAGGTGGTGTAGGTGGCGGCGCGCTAGGTGGCGGTAGGTGGTGTAGGTGGCGGTAGGTGGTGTAGGTGGCGGCGCGCTAGGTGGCGGCGCGCTAGGTGGCGGTAGGTGGTGTAGGTGGCGGCGCGCTAGGTGGCGGTAGGTGGTGTAGGTGGCGGCGCGCTAGGTGGCGGTAGGTGGTGTAGGTGGCGGCGCGCTAGGTGGCGGTAGGTGGTGTAGGTGGCGGCGCGCTAGGTGGCAGTAGGTGGTGTAGGTGGCGGCGCGCTAGGTGGCGGTAGGTGGTGTAGGTGGCGGTAGGTGGCGGCGCGCTAGGTGGCGGTAGGTGGTGTAGGTGGCGGTAGGTGGTGTAGGTGGCGGCGCGCTAGGTGGCGGTAGGTGGTGTAGGTGGCGGCGCGCTAGGTGGCGGTAGGTGGTGTAGGTGGCGGCGCGCTAGGTGGCGGTAGGTGGTGTAGGTGGCGGCGCGCTAGGTGGTGGTAGGTGGCGGCGCGCTAGGTGGCGGTAGGTGGTGTAGGTGGCGGCGCGCTAGGTGGCGGTAGGTGGTGTAGGTGGCGGCGCGCTAGGTGGCGGTAGGTGGTGTAGGTGGCGGCGCGCTAGGTGGCGGTAGGTGGTGTAGGTGGCGGCGCGCTAGGTGGCGGTAGGTGGTGTAGGTGGCGGCGCGCTAGGTGGCGGTAGGTGGTGTAGGTGGCGGCGCGCTAGGTGGCAGTAGGTGGTGTAGGTAGCGGCGCGCTAGGTGGCGGTAGGTGGTGTAGGTGGCGGTAGGTGGCGGCGCGCTAGGTGGCGGTAGGTGGTGTAGGTGGCGGCGCGCTAGGTGGCGGCGCGCTAGGTGGCGGTAGGTGGTGTAGGTGGCGGCGCGCTAGGTGGCGGTAGGTGGTGTAGGTGGCGGCGCGCTAGGTGGCGGTAGGTGGTGTAGGTGGCGGCGCGCTAGGTGGCGGTAGGTGGTGTAGGTGGCGGTAGGTGGTGTAGGTGGCGGCGCGCTAGGTGGCGGTAGGTGGTGTAGGTGGCGGCGCGCTAGGTGGCGGTAGGTGGTGTAGGTGGCGGCGCGCTAGGTGGCGGTAGGTGGTGTAGGTGGCGGTAGGTGGTGTAGGTGGCGGCGCGCTAGGTGGCGGCGCGCTAGGTGGCGGTAGGTGGTGTAGGTGGCGGCGCGCTAGGTGGCGGTAGGTGGTGTAGGTAGCGGCGCGCTAGGTGGCGGTAGGTGGTGTAGGTGGCGGCGCGCTAGGTGGCGGTAGGTGGTGTAGGTGGCGGCGCGCTAGGTGGCAGTAGGTGGTGTAGGTGGCGGCGCGCTAGGTGGCGGTAGGTGGTGTAGGTGGCGGTAGGTGGCGGCGCGCTAGGTGGCGGTAGGTGGTGTAGGTGGCGGTAGGTGGCGGCGCGCTAGGTGGCGGTAGGTGGTGTAGGTGGCGGCGCGCTAGGTGGCGGTAGGTGGTGTAGGTGGCGGCGCGCTAGGTGGTGGTAGGTGGCGGCGCGCTAGGTGGCGGTAGGTGGTGTAGGTGGCGGCGCGCTAGGTGGCGGTAGGTGGTGTAGGTGGCGGCGCGCTAGGTGGCGGTAGGTGGTGTAGGTGGCGGCGCGCTAGGTGGCGGTAGGTGGTGTAGGTGGCGGCGCGCTAGGTGGCGGTAGGTGGTGTAGGTGGCGGCGCGCTAGGTGGCGGTAGGTGGTGTAGGTGGCGGCGCGCTAGGTGGCAGTAGGTGGTGTAGGCGGCGGCGCGCTAGGTGGCGGTAGGTGGTGTAGGTGGCGGTAGGTGGCGGCGCGCTAGGTGGCGGTAGGTGGTGTAGGTGGCGGCGCGCTAGGTGGCGGTAGGTGGTGTAGGTGGCGGCGCGCTAGGTGGCGGTAGGTGGTGTAGGTGGCGGCGCGCTAGGTGGCGGTAGGTGGTGTAGGTGGCGGCGCGCTAGGTGGCGGTAGGTGGTGTAGGTGGCGGCGCGCTAGGTGGTGGTAGGTGGTGTAGGTGGCGGCGCGCTAGGTGGCGGTAGGTGGTGTAGGTGGCGGCGCGCTAGGTGGCAGTAGGTGGTGTAGGTGGCGGCGCGCTAGGTGGCGGTAGGTGGTGTAGGTGGCGGCGCGCTAGGTGGCGGTAGGTGGTGTAGGTGGCGGCGCGCTAGGTGGCGGTAGGTGGTGTAGGTGGCGGCGCGCTAGGTGGCAGTAGGTGGTGTAGGTGGCGGCGCGCTAGGTGGTGGTAGGTGGTGTAGGTGGCGGCGCGCTAGGTGGCGGTAGGTGGTGTAGGTGGCGGCGCGCAAGGTGGCGGTAGGTGGTGTAGGTGGCGGCGCGCTAGGTGGCGGTAGGTGGTGTAGGTGGCGGCGCGCTAGGTGGCGGTAGGTGGTGTAGGTGGCGGCGCGCTAGGTGGCAGTACGTGGTGTAGGTGGCGGCGCGCTAGGTGGCGGTAGGTGGTGTAGGTGGCGGTAGGTGGTGTAGGTGGCGGCGCGCTAGGTGGCGGTAGGTGGTGTAGGTGGCGGCGCGCTAGGTGGCGGTAGGTGGTGTAGGTGGCGGCGCGCTAGGTGGCGGTAGGTGGTGTAGGTGGCGGCGCGCTAGGTGGTGGTAGGTGGTGTAGGTGGCGGCGCGCTAGGTGGCGGTAGGTGGTGCAGGTGGCGGCGCGCTAGGTGGCGGTAGGTGGTGTAGGTGGCGGCGCGCTAGGTGGCGGTAGGTGGTGTAGGTGGCGGCGCGCTAGGTGGCGGTAGGTGGTGTAGGTGGCGGCGCGCTAGGTGGCGGTAGGTGGTGTAGGTGGCGGCGCGCTAGGTGGCGGTAGGTGGTGTAGGTGGCGGCGCGCTAGGTGGCAGTAGGTGGTGTAGGTGGCGGCGCGCTAGGTGGCGGTAGGTGGTGTAGGTGGCGGCGCGCTAGGTGGCGGTAGGTGGTGTAGGTGGCGGCGCGCTAGGTGGCGGTAGGTGGTGTAGGTGGCGGCGCGCTAGGTGGCGGTAGGTGGTGTAGGTGGCGGCGCGCTAGGTGGTGGTAGGTGGTGTAGGTGGCGGCGCGCTAGGTGGCGGTAGGTGGTGTAGGTGGCGGCGCGCTAGGTGGCGGTAGGTGGTGTACGTGGCGGCGCGCTAGGTGGTGTAGGTGGCGGCGCGCTAGGTGGCGGTAGGTGGTATAGGTGGCGGCGCGCTAGGTGGCGGTAGGTGGTGTAGGTGGCGGCGCGCTAGGTGGCGGTAGGTGGTGTAGGTGGCGGCGCGCTAGGTGGCGGTAGGTGGCGGCGCGCTAGGTGGCGGTAGGTGGTGTAGGTGGCGGCGCGCTAGGTGGCGGTAGGTGGCGGCGCGCTAGGTGGCGGTAGGTGGTGTAGGTGGCGGCGCGCAAGGTGGCGGTAGGTGGTGTAGGTGGCGGCGCGCTAGGTGGCGGTAGGTGGTTATCTTGAGGTTATCTTGAGATGATTTCGGGGCTTTTTAGTATCCCCGCGGCCCGGCCCTCGACCAGGCCTCCACCCCCCAGGAAGCAGCCCGTGACAGCTGACTAACACCCAGGTACCTATTTTACTGCTAGGTAACAAAAGCATAGGGTGAAAGAAACTCTGCCCATTGTTTGTCGCTGGCGCCTGGGATCGAACCCACGACCACAGGATCACAAGTCCAGCGTGCTGTCCACTCGGCCGACCGGCTCCCTGGTGTAGGTGGCGGCGCGCTAGGTGGCGGTAGGTGGTGTAGGTAGCGGCGCGCTAGGTGGCGGTAGGTGGAGTAGGTGGCGGCGCGCTAGGTGGCAGTAGGTGGTGTAGGTGGCGGCGTGCTAGGTGGCGGCGCGCTAGGTGGCGGTAGGTGGTGTAGGTGGCGACGCGCTAGGTGGCAGTAGGTGGTGTAGGTGGTGGCGCGCTAGGTGGCGGTAGGTGGTGTAGGTGGCGGCGCGCTAGGTGGCGGTAGGTGGTGTAGGTGGCGGCGTGCTAGGTGGCGGCGCGCTAGGTGGAGGTAGGTGGTGTAGGTGGCGGCGCGCTAGGTGGCAGTAGGTGGTGTAGGTGGCGGCGCGCTAGGTGGCGGTAGGTGGTGTAGGTGGCGGCGCGCTAGGTGGTGTAGGTGGCGGCGCGCTAGGTGGCGGTAGGTGGTGTAGGTGGCGGCGCGCTAGGTGGCGGTAGGTGGTGTAGGTGGCGGCGCGCTAGGTGGCGGTAGGTGGTGTAGGTGGCGGCGCGCTAGGTGGCACTAGGTGGTATAGGTGGCGACGCGCTAGGTAGTGGTAGGTGGTGTAGGTGGCGGCGCGCTAGGTGGTGGTAGGTGGTGTAGGTGGCGGCGCGCTAGGTGGCGGGGGGTAGGCTGTGGCAGCCTACCCCCTCCCGAGCAAGCGTAGTACTCCCATCACTTTGGCGCCAAAACACTGACTTAAGATTTCCACGAATTTCTATGAGAAAACTGCCCCCTGAACACTTGGCACGAATTTCCCCGTTCCCCTCGACTGCTACAAAGCACTAGCAGGAATTAGAACGTCTATAATCACTGGAGTGGGGACCCACGAGTCTGTTGCTCCTGGTATGCAAATTACCCACGATCCAAGATTTCTCTCACCCTAACTCCCGCAGGTAAAACCCCGCAGAATTTGCCTAGTTATCAGTGTTATAACCCCAGATAATAACTCATCCCAACCATCACCACCTCCAGTAACACTCTCATCCCAGCTAACACCAACTCCAGTACCACTCTCATCCCAGCTAACACCACCTCCAGTACCACTCTCATCCCAGCTAACAACACCTCCAGTACCACTCTCATCCCAGCTAACAACACCTCCAGTACCACTCTCATCCCAGCTAACACCACCTCCAGTACCACTCTCATCCCAGCTAACACCACCTCCAGTACCACTCTCATCCCAGCTAACACCACCTCCAGTACCACTCTCATCCCAGCTAACACCACCTCCAGTACCACTCTCACCCCAGCTAACATCACCTCCAGTACCACTCTCATCCCAACCATCACCACCTCCAGTACCACTCTCATCCCAGCTAACACCACCTCCAGTACCACTCTCATCCCAGCTAACACCACCTCCAGTACCACTCTCATCCCAGCTAACACCACCTCCAGTACCACTCTCATCCCAGCTAACACCACCTCCAGTACCACTCTCACCCCAGCTAATACCACCTCCAGTACCACTCTCACCCCAGCTAACACCGCCTCCAGTACCACTCTCATCCCAGCTAACACCTCCTCCAGTACCACTCTCACCCCAGCTAACACCACCTCCAGTACCACTCTCATCCCAACCATCACCACCTCCAGTACCACTCTCATCCCAGCTAACACCACCTCCAGTACCACTCTCATCCCAGCTACCACCACCTCCAGTACCACTCTCACCCCAGCTAACACCACCTCCAGTACCACTCTCACCTCAGCTAACACCACCTCCAGTACCACTCTCATCCCAGCTAACACCACCTCCAGTACCACTCTCATCCCAGCTAACACCACCTCCAGTACCACTCTCACCCCAGCTAACACCACCTCCAGTACCACTCTCATCCCAGCTAACACCACCTCCAGTACCACTCTCATCCCAGCTACCACCACCTCCAGTACCACTCTCACCCCAGCTAACACCACCTCCAGTACCACTCTCATCCCAGCTACCACCACCTCCAGTACCACTCTCACCCCAGCTAACACCACCTCCAGTACCACTCTCACCCCAGCTAACACCACCTCCAGTACCACTCTCATCCCAGCTAACACCACCTCCAGTACCACTCTCATCCTAGCTAACACCACCTCCAGTACCACTCTCATCCCAGCTAACACCACCTCCAGTACCACTCTCATCCCAACCATCACCACCTCCAGTACCACTCTCATCCCAGCTAACACCACCTCCAGTACCACTCTCATCCCAACTAACACCACCTCCAGTACCACTCTCACCCCAGCTAACACCACCTCCAGTACCACTCTCACCCCAGCTAACACCACCTCCAGTACCACTCTCATCCCAGCTAACACCACCTCCAGTACCACTCTCATCCTAGCTAACACCACCTCCAGTACCACTCTCATCCCAGCTAACACCACCTCCAGTACCACTCTCATCCCAGCTAACACCACCTCCAGTACCACTCTCATCCCAGCTAACACCACCTCCAGTACCACTCTCATCCCAACTAACACCACCTCCAGTACCACTCTCATCCCAGCTAACACCACCTCCAGTACCACTCTCATCCCAGCTAACACCACCTCCAGTACCACTCTCATCCCAGCTAACACCACCTCCAGTACCACTCTCATCCCAACCATCACCACCTCCAGTACCACTCTCATCCCAGCTTACACCACCTCCAGTACCACTCTCATCCCAGCTAACACCACCTCCAGTACCACTCTCACCCCAGCTAACACCACCTCCAGTACCTCTCTAATCCCAGCTAACACCACCTCCAGTACCACTCTCATCCCAGCTAACACCACCTCCAGTACCACTCTCACCCCAGCTAATACCACCTCCAGTACCACTCTCACCCCAGCTAACACCGCCTCCAGTACCACTCTCATCCCAGCTAACACCTCCTCCAGTACCACTCTCACCCCAGCTAACACCACCTCCAGTACCACTCTCATCCCAGCTAACACCACCTCCAGTACCACTCTCACCCCAGCTAACACCACCTCCAGTACCACTCTCATCCCAGCTAACACCACCTCCAGTACCACTCTCATCCCAGCTAACACCACCTCCAGTACCACTCTCACCCCAGCTAACACCACCTCCAGTACCACTCTCATCCCAGCTAACACCACCTCCAGTACCACTCTCATCCCAGCTACCACCACCTCCAGTACCACTCTCACCCCAGCTAACACCACCTCCAGTACCACTCTCATCCCAGCTACCACCACCTCCAGTACCACTCTCACCCCAGCTAACACCACCTCCAGTACCACTCTCACCCCAGCTAACACCACCTCCAGTACCACTCTCATCCCAGCTAACACCACCTCCAGTACCACTCTCATCCTAGCTAACACCACCTCCAGTACCACTCTCATCCCAGCTAACACCACCTCCAGTACCACTCTCATCCCAACCATCACCACCTCCAGTACCACTCTCATCCCAGCTAACACCACCTCCAGTACCACTCTCATCCCAACTAACACCACCTCCAGTACCACTCTCACCCCAGCTAACACCACCTCCAGTACCACTCTCACCCCAGCTAACACCACCTCCAGTACCACTCTCATCCCAGCTAACACCACCTCCAGTACCACTCTCATCCTAGCTAACACCACCTCCAGTACCACTCTCATCCCAGCTAACACCACCTCCAGTACCACTCTCATCCCAGCTAACACCACCTCCAGTACCACTCTCATCCCAGCTAACACCACCTCCAGTACCACTCTCATCCCAACTAACACCACCTCCAGTACCACTCTCATCCCAGCTAACACCACCTCCAGTACCACTCTCATCCCAGCTAACACCACCTCCAGTACCACTCTCATCCCAGCTAACACCACCTCCAGTACCACTCTCATCCCAACCATCACCACCTCCAGTACCACTCTCATCCCAGCTTACACCACCTCCAGTACCACTCTCATCCCAGCTAACACCACCTCCAGTACCACTCTCACCCCAGCTAACACCACCTCCAGTACCTCTCTAATCCCAGCTAACACCACCTCCAGTACCACTCTCATCCCAGCTAACACCACCTCCAGTACCACTCTCACCCCAGCTAATACCACCTCCAGTACCACTCTCACCCCAGCTAACACCGCCTCCAGTACCACTCTCATCCCAGCTAACACCTCCTCCAGTACCACTCTCACCCCAGCTAACACCACCTCCAGTACCACTCTCATCCCAGCTAACACCACCTCCAGTACCACTCTCACCCCAGCTAACACCACCTCCAGTACCACTCTCATCCCAGCTAACACCGCCTCCAGTACCACTCTCATCCCAGCTAACACCACCTCCAGTACCACTCTCACCCCAGCTAACACCACCTCCAGTACCACTCTCATCCCAACCATCACCAACTCCAGTACCACTCTCATCCCAGCTAACACCACCTCCAGTACCACTCTCATCCCAGCTAACACCACCTCCAGTACCACTCTCATCCTAACCATCACCAACTCCAGTACCACTCTCATCCCAGCTAACACCACCTCCAGTACCACTCTCACCCCAGCTAACACCACCTCCAGTACCACTCTCATCCCAGCTAACACCACCTCCAGTACCACTCTCATCCCAGCTACCACCACCTACAGTACCACTCTCACCCCAGCTAACACCACCTCCAGTACCACTCTCACTCCAGCTAACACCACCTCCAGTACCACTCTCATCCCAACTATCACCAACTCCAGTACCACTCTCATCCCAGCTAACACCACCTCCAGTACCACTCTCATCCCAGCTAACACCACCTCCAGTACCACTCTCATCCCAACTAACACCACCTCCAGTACCACTCTCATCCCAGCTAACACCACCTCCAGTACCACTCTCATCCCAACCATCACCACCTCCAGTACCACTCTCATCCCAGCTTACACCACCTCCAGTACCACTCTCATCCCAGCTAACACCACCTCCAGTACCACTCTCACCCCAGCTAACACCACTTCCAGTACCACTCTCATCCCAGCTAACACCACCTCCAGTACCACTCTCACCCCAGCTAACACCACCACCAGTACCACTCTCATCCCAGCTACCACCACCTCCAGTACCACTCTCACCCCAGCTAACACCACCTCCAGTACCACTCTCACCCCAGCTAACACCACCTCCAGTACCACTCTCATCCCAACCATCACCAACTCCAGTACCACTCTCATCCCAGCTAACACCACCTCCAGTACCACTCTCATCCCAGCTAACACCACCTCCAGTACCACTCTCATCCCAACCATCACCAACTCCAGTACCACTCTCATCCCAGCTAACACCACCTCCAGTACCACTCTCACCTCAGCTAACACCACCTCCAGTACCACTCTCATCCCAGTTAACACCACCTCCAGTACCACTCTCATCCCAGCTACCACCACCTACAGTACCACTCTCACCCCAGCTAACACCACCTCCAGTACCACTCTCACCCCAGCTAACACCACCTCCAGTACCACTCTCATCCCAACTATCACCAACTCCAGTACCACTCTCATCCCAACCATCACCACCTCCAGTACCACTCTCATCCCAGCTTACACCACCTCCAGTACCACTCTCATCCCAGCTAACACCACCTCCAGTACCACTCTCACCCCAGCTAACACCACCTCCAGTACCTCTCTAATCCCAGCTAACACCACCTCCAGTACCACTCTCATCCCAGCTAACACCACCTCCAGTACCACTCTCACCCCAGCTAATACCACCTCCAGTACCACTCTCACCCCAGCTAACACCGCCTCCAGTACCACTCTCATCCCAGCTAACACCTCCTCCAGTACCACTCTCACCCCAGCTAACACCACCTCCAGTACCACTCTCATCCCAGCTAACACCACCTCCAGTACCACTCTAACCCCAGCTAACACCACCTCCAGTACCACTCTCATCCCAGCTAACACCGCCTCCAGTACCACTCTCATCCCAGCTAACACCACCTCCAGTACCACTCTCACCCCAGCTAACACCACCTCCAGTACCACTCTCATCCCAACCATCACCAACTCCAGTACCACTCTCATCCCAGCTAACACCACCTCCAGTACCACTCTCATCCCAGCTAACACCACCTCCAGTACCACTCTCATCCTAACCATCACCAACTCCAGTACCACTCTCATCCCAGCTAACACCACCTCCAGTACCACTCTCACCCCAGCTAACACCACCTCCAGTACCACTCTCATCCCAGCTAACACCACCTCCAGTACCACTCTCATCCCAGCTACCACCACCTACAGTACCACTCTCACCCCAGCTAACACCACCTCCAGTACCACTCTCACCCCAGCTAACACCACCTCCAGTACCACTCTCATCCCAACTATCACCAACTCCAGTACCACTCTCATCCCAGCTAACACCACCTCCAGTACCACTCTCATCCCAGCTAACACCACCTCCAGTACCACTCTCATCCCAACTAACACCACCTCCAGTACCACTCTCATCCCAGCTAACACCACCTCCAGTACCACTCTCATCCCAACCATCACCACCTCCAGTACCACTCTCATCCCAGCTTACACCACCTCCAGTACCACTCTCATCCCAGCTAACACCACCTCCAGTACCACTCTCACCCCAGCTAACACCACCTCCAGTACCACTCTCATCCCAGCTAACACCACCTCCAGTACCACTCTCACCCCAGCTAACACCACCACCAGTACCACTCTCATCCCAGCTACCACCACCTCCAGTACCACTCTCACCCCAGCTAACACCACCTCCAGTACCACTCTCACCCCAGCTAACACCACCTCCAGTACCACTCTCATCCCAACCATCACCAACTCCAGTACCACTCTCATCCCAGCTAACACCACCTCCAGTACCACTCTCATCCCAGCTAACACCACCTCCAGTACCACTCTCATCCCAACCATCACCAACTCCAGTACCACTCTCATCCCAGCTAACACCACCTCCAGTACCACTCTCACCCCAGCTAACACCACCTCCAGTACCACTCTCATCCCAGTTAACACCACCTCCAGTACCACTCTCATCCCAGCTACCACCACCTACAGTACCACTCTCACCCCAGCTAACACCACCTCCAGTACCACTCTCACCCCAGCTAACACCACCTCCAGTACCACTCTCATCCCAACTATCACCAACTCCAGTACCACTCTCATCCCAGCTAACACCACCTCCAGTACCACTCTCATCCCAGCTAACACCACCTCCAGTACCACTCTCATCCCAACTAACACCACCTCCAGTACCACTCTCATCCCAGCTAACACCACCTCCAGTACCACTCTCATTCCAGCTAACACCACCTCCAGTACCACTCTCATCCCAGCTAACACCACCTCCAGTACCACTCTCATCCCAACCATCACCACCTCCAGTACCACTCTCATCCCAGCTTACACCACCTCCAGTACCACTCTCATCCCAGCTAACACCACCTCCAGTACCACTCTCATCCCTGCTAACACCACCTCCAGTACCACTCTCATCCCAACCATCACCACCTCCAGTACCACTCTCATCCCAGCTTACACCACCTCCAGTACCACTCTCATCCCAGCTAACACCACCTCCAGTACCACTCTCATCCCTGCTAACACTACCTCCAGTACCACTCTCATCCCAACCATCACCACCTCCAGTACCACTCTCACCCCAACCATCACCACCTCCAGTACCACTCTCATCCCAGCTAACACCACTGAATAAGGAGACAGATTGAGGTAAAAAAATTTCAGAAACGGTTGGGCACTTCCATGCCGACTTGACCCTGTCGGGCCAGATCGTCCATCCCTCTTGTTTTAGGTGGTTAGGTTAGGGCACAGTCAGCGCGCTCCTGGCTGGCTGGCGGTGGTGGGGTGGTCCCCCGCGGGACCCCAGGGGGGATCCCCCTGGGGTCCCGGGGGGACCACCACCCATGGTGTACCAGAGGAACTGGTGCCCTATCCTAACCTGTTTTTTTTTACTTTTTGTCGCCTTGCTTTAAGATGAGTCTAGGGCCTCAAGAAGGGGGTCTCTACTTATGAGAGGTACCGAGGATGAATGTTCAATAGTTGGAAACCAAAAAATATACTGGTGAAAGGCATATAAACGTTTTTGGAGTATTTTAATGGCATGAGCAAAAATGCACGATTTGTCCCGGGGGTGTTACGAGAGTACTACGGTATCAATTTGGGGGCCCTTACTTTTGAATGGATCAGAGAGTGAATGTTCAATAGATTCAAACCAAGAAACACAGTTGAAAGCGAATATAGAAGTTTTTGGAGTACTTTAATGAGGCTATGACTGAATAGTATAGGGAGCCCTTGGGCACAGCTCCATTTTCTGTAATGGTCAGAGGTGGATAACCCCAGTGGGGGTCAAGCATACAAGGGGGGGGGTCAAGATTCCTTACAAAGACCATTTTGGATATATAGGTGTAGTAAGCCTTATCTTGAATTTGCATGATACTGTGGGGTACATTGACATGAAGGGTGAGTCATAGAACAGGATCTGCATGTGAGATGGGTCATATTGGGGTTTTAAAGAAGTTAAGATAGCTTTAAAGAGTCCTGTGTGCTTGATAGTGGGGAAATGTTCAGTCAATAATTCTCGTGTTTTGAATCTGAATGAGGGGTCCTAGTTTGCGTTCTAGTCGTAAAATGAGTTCCTTAGTATATTTGCTATGGAAAATGAGCTTTCAGTACTCTATATAATTTGAAATGAGGTCAAGAAAGACATGTTTATGTGCGGGAAGAGTCAGGTTGGAAACTGTTTATTTCAGTCATCCCCCCTTGGCTTTGCTCCGTTTTCTGTAGCTAAAGTAAAGATTCCATTTTCTGTGGTATTCAGTTGAATACTTGTGAAAAAGGCATACTTGCATTTGTATGGTTCTAACCTGTTTATAGATACATTTTTCGGGGCTCAAATTAGATTTTAATATGAAAAATAGCATCAAATGTATGTCTATCTTTTGTAATAAACGTTACAAGCATTAACAATACCTGTGATATTTCATAGCATACGAAAAGAAGTTTAAATAGTGGGGCCTCAGCCATATTGTGTTGGGTTTGACACTCCATACATTAATATGACACTCGTAAATATACTATAAAGGAAAGTAGTTGAGTAGTTTAAGCAATTTAATACGTATTGGGGTGTTCTGTATTAAATTTCATTTTTTAACATCATAATAGTTTTCAGCTATTGTGGTGGGGGCCCAATAACTTCATATAGTGCAACGACTGGCGCTATCTGTACTTAGTCCCCCCTAAACTTAAAACAGTTGCACAATCTTACTTAAACACATTGCTAAACTCTTATACACAAACAAAAACTCAATTTTTAACTTACACAAATAAACCCAGGGCTTTCACATTCGCGCAAAATACTTAGTCCCCCCTAAACTTAAAACAGTTGCACAATCTTACTTAAACACATTGCTAAACTCTTATACACAAACAAAAACTAAATTTTTATTTTACACAAATAAACCCAGGGCTTTCACATTCGCGCAAAATACTTAGTCCCCCCTAAACTTGAACACTCACAATCTTACGGTGCTTTAATTTCCAAAGCCTTCCAAACCTGCACTGGGTCCTGCCCAGCTGACTGCGGCTGGATGGATTACAATTGAGCCAAAAACAGTTGGTCAGGGCGAGATACGGCCTCATTTTTAGAGACATTTACTATAGCAAAAGCTTGAAGTCGAGAACTGAATGCGGGCCTGCACGAGAGTTGTTCTTGGCACTCAAATGTTTAGAGATTAAAATACATAGAATCTGCAAGAGCCCACCCTAAGTCGCTCACGCGGCCAATAGACATGTTTTTCGCCCAAATGTATTTATTTAAAATAATACGTCAGATAGAAAGAGTTTCGCATTGCTATTATATTTATCTTATAAAGCCTCTTTATAAAAATGATATGCCACTGCGTATTATGATTGTTTGATAATAAATATTGCATAAATACTTACACGATTTCATAAACAAAAAAAAACTTTTAATGAGCCATGGTTGGAAGGCTTTATCATTACCGTAATTACAAACTTTTAAAACTAACTAAAAATATATGTCTCATAGAGGAAGATTTATTCTTCAGGATATATATTATTTATTAATTAAGAGTTTCATTCTGTATAAAAAATGAAAGTTGCCAATATTTTCAAAGCTCTGGCCACTAATTTTTTATGAAGGTTTTCCAAGGGAGTAAATCTTGCTTCCTCTCTTTCTCCCAAATGTTTCCTCATTTGCACAGGAGCAGAGCAACCTTCGTGCGGGCCCTGGTTCAGTTCCCCAACGTCCGAGCTAATGGACATTACAAATTTCACTAAATGATGCAGTATCTTAGCTGTCTCTCTAATTATAAAGGTGTTAATCTTTTTTTTTTTAACCTTTGAGTGCTAGGTCTCAAAAAAGGTTCTTTACCTCAGAAAGAAAGAGAGATTCTATTTTTGTCCATATTCGAGCGGAATGTTGAACAACCTTCGTGCGGGTCCTGGTTCAGTTCCCCAACGTCCGAGATATTGGACATTACAAATTTCACTAAATGATTCATTATCTTAGCAGCCTCTCTAATTATAAAGTTGTTAATCTTTTTTATAACCTTTGAGAGCTAGTTCTCAAAAGGTTCTTTACCTCAGAAAGAGAGAGAGAGAGAGATTCTATTTTTGTCCATATTCGAGCGGAATGTTGAGCAACCTTCGTGCAGGACCCGGTTCAGTTCCCCAACGTCCGAGCTATTGCACATAGCAAATTTCTCTAAATGAGGCAGTATCTCGCCCCCACCCCCCGGATCAATGATTTTAGGGCAGTAAATAAGCAATTGCAATCTAATCCCCCCCCCCCCCCAAAAAAAAAAATACTGTTCATGAAAATGTGAGCTTATTTATACTAATTTATGAATATAAAAAAACAACTCGACATTTGTACAATTTTTATTTACATAAATAAATTAGTCTCTATGCCTTTTTTGTCTTCTTAGGAAATAATCGGTCGATGGACATGCGAAATGGTGCGTCTGCAAATGGGGCAGTTTCTCATAGATACAAGACAATTACTGCATGTTACCATATGTCTGCAGGGCAGCAGTACGACACTCAACGCATTGTTAAAGCACACCTTACACAAAATATCAGCAGCCCAAGACGTTGGCGTAGATGTGTTCATCACAGTTTCAACATGGGATGTCGCATCAAAGTCTGTGGCCTCTTCGCCAGTTTCAACATCCATTTCATTAGCGACTATAGTCGTCTCTTCCGCCTGTTTCAACAGGAGAAGGCAAAGCCCGCAAACCAAGATTAGTGCTCATGAACCCGCTCATTGATCCAACAACGTCGACATCCATTTCATTAGCTGTGGCGACTGTTTCCATGTCAGAGGGCGCGGATTGCCATTCCAGATTCGCAGGCTCTACCCTACCTTCCACATCCTCATGATGAATTCCCCTTAAACCCATTTCGGCTTTAGTGCTCTCTTGCATATACCACAACATTAATTCTATACATCTGGCCTCTGTAACAAACGGTAATAAATCTTTGGTGCTTTTGAGATATAGCCTTAAGGCAGGTCTCACACAGACA
Organism: Procambarus clarkii; assembly: GCF_040958095.1. NCBI lineage: Eukaryota > Metazoa > Arthropoda > Malacostraca > Decapoda > Cambaridae > Procambarus > Procambarus clarkii. The sequence goes on along the minus strand of NC_091195.1, from coordinate 2,902,988 downwards.
TCAGGAAATCCAAAATGTTCAATTAATGCTGGGAAAAAACCCAAACCTTCCATCAGACCAGTTAAAAGATGTTCATCTATGGGTTTTATAGTTCGACGCTGCGAAGATTCTCTAGCATTCTTAATGAACTGTGCATCCTTTTTAATGTTGACAAAGGTGCACTCAGGATACCATTGCGCGTGCAGTGTCCAAGGGTCGTCAGCGGGTTCCCAATTACGAAAACCATTCCCACAGAAAAAGCAGCGCATGTGGTCACTTAGGCCTGTAAATTTAAGAAAAAAAATATTCCCATTCATTATTATTATTATAGCTCACATCCAGCAATGTTGTAATACAAAAACACACACACGCGCGCACACACACACACACACACTTCCCGGGACCAAAGAGCCAGAGCTCCACCCCCGCAAGCACAATTGGGGGAGTAAACACACTTTTTTTTCAGATATATACAAGAGTTGTTACATTCTTGTACGGCCTAGCATTTCGGGCAGGTCCCTAGAATACAATCCCCACCTCGAAGAATCGTTTTTTACAACCAAGTACCCATTTTACTGTTGAGTTAAACAGAGGCTACAGTTAAGGATTTGCGCCCAGTAAATCCTCCCCGGCCAGGAGGATACACACGCACACACTAAAAATAACAAAAACTCCAACAATATTTGTTTACCACAGAAGAAAAATCCTGATTCTGCCAATTCGTGAGATGTTTGCTTGACACAACCAGTCCAGCTGAGGTCGAATGTTTCCAAACGCTGTTTGTATGTTGCCAAGCCTGGATATCTAGGTTTAGCGTATGGAATTACCCCCAGAACCTGCAAATCATCTCCAGTCATTTTAGTTTCTTCCTCGCGGGGTGGGGTCTCTAAAAAAACAAAGATGCTCCATCACATATATGCATAAGACACAGGTTCTAAGTCAATTCTTTCAAAAACAAAAAAAAATAAAGAAAAATTATTTGAAAAGACTTACTGCGTTTATACTTATTTTTTTTTGTCCTCCCTCCACATCGCCAATACTAATTATTCACAGATAAACTAGTAAATTATATTTATACAATATACTCACGATCAGATGTTGCTATATTCTTTGGTTCGAATAGGGGTGAAAAGAAATCCAGCCCATATTCGAATGCCAGTTTGGTGATTTCCAAAGGAACGTTATTGTCCTTTTCGCCTCTTATGAAGGAACAATTTGGCGACACTTTCGCATGCCTACTACGGGGCGTATCGCCCTCAATCCAAGCATGCACAACTTTACAACAAAAGGCGCAGGAACAATGATCCGCAACTCTCAGATAATAAAATCCCTCATTCACCAGGTCTTGGGGGTTTAGCCACTCGACAGGCCAATTTATAAAGGTGTCTAAACGCATTTGGGCACATTTAAGACTGTCCCTGGAGTAAAACGTTTTAGTACGGGAAGGTTCCATTGTGTACTGGTGCGACACTGGCGAATGGAGGCAAGATCCTAGGCTATATATTGCCCGTCCTTTCCCTCCCCGAAATAAGTGTCAAAGATCGCTACATATGTGCTAGTTTCTTTTTTTTTTTTTGGTTTGGCAATTCTAGCCACCGCTACTCTTTTTTTTTTATGGCATAATTATGAGGAAACAGGGAAAGGAAAAAATGACTCGCAAATGTGCTAAATCATGTTGCATAATGCAGTGAATTAAAAAAAAAAAAGATGGCAGTTGGTAGTCTAGGAAAGGTGACCAAGTACTTATTTTTTGTGATAATTATCGAGAAATGTCATTAACTACATAAGGTATCCCTAATGTCAATAAGTTATCACAAACCTTCCAATAATGATGTGGCCTCCATGACTTTATATATATTTCATTAAGGGAATATGGTCTGACTACGGTTTTTTCATGGGGGGGGGGGACATTAAAAAAAAAAATGGTAACATGTCGCACTGTGTTTGACCTTTTCTGCTTCTGAAAAAAAAAGGTTGCCAGTGTTTGGGTATTAAGCTGACGTATATTGATATTTTATGGCAAGATATTTTGAGATACATATTGCGCTATTTGAGGTGTTTTTTTTATGCTAATTAAGTCAGTGAAAAAAAAATGTTCCTATGGGCTTCTTGTTGGTCGAGGCCCTTATAATAATAATATAAATATTTGCTCAGTACGTGGTAACTTTTACACGCACTAGCAGGGATGGAGATATAAGGGCGCAAAGCCCCCACGACGAATATTCGCAGGGTCGACACAGGGCGGTTGACTAGGCTTTATCCAAAACATAAGGGAAAGTAAAAAAAAAGAAAAATGGAGACGTGGCTGGAAACGCACACCGGATATTTAACCGATGAAGAATTTTGCAATAATGAAACTTGCATTGTGTATCCTGTAAACTGCATATCTTGCGTCCCATACGGGATGGCGAAGGACATATCAGTGAAATACAAACACGCAAGCGCCTATGGTGAACGCAGGCCTTTGTATAATCTCAAGAGATGTGTTCCCCATGATCGCCCAATTCCCGGTTCAATTCATGTCTCCAATCGTCGAGCTGAAAATCTTCCCTGCATTATTGCTGCTGCAGTGCAATATGGTATAGGGGCGCCTGTAGAGAACAATGAGATCGCCAAGTCGCATATAGAAAAATCCAAAGATCGTGATATGCTCACCGGATTAAAAGAAGATACAACGCAAAATCGCCTCATCTATTTCAAAAAGGCTATAGAAGCCATAACGAGATTCATCAAGTCTTCTCCGGAAATCGCACGAGTTGTATTACCTGTGGGTATTGGTCGCACCTGTGTTCAAAGAGATGAAGTTTGGGAGGAAACATATCTTCCAATTATCGAAGATCTGTATGAAAACTTAAAACATTACGATGTTAATGTTATATTGGTGCGTAATGACCAGAGCTCCAAGGAAAAAAAAAATGTCCCTGGCAACTCTACGATGCGCAGTTGTCCCCCGCGCCGGCGTGAAAAGTGTATATAGACCCCCTTCCGAGTCACTACCTCACAAGCCAGCACTATGGAGCTCCCCTCCCTGATTGGCGACTTTGCCTCTTTGCCCATCTATAACAATCGTAATTGTCTGCTCTATGATTTGGATGCAACAAGCGTGCAGTTGAGCGAAATGGTGCACACTTTATGGGAACGATACCCCTATGCTCGATTGCATCGGAAAAACCTGCCGTACAAAAATCGTGCTGTTAGAACTGATAGAGATATCCCCGGCCTCATATTTGTTGGTGAAGCACCCGAATTCTGCAATAGGATGGATGACGACCCCTATGAAAGTTATGCTGTTTTACCGCACCTTATTGGATTAATCACCCAGTTTACCAACGGTCCAGTGACGCCATCTTCTTACAAAAAGCCCAGGTACGAAGCATGGAGTTTGGATGAGCATTTTTATGACGGTCTGAAAAATGATACCGAATACCAAAGATGGCGTTGGTTTGACAAAGCTCTGCGAAAAGCCATTGAACATATTCTTCAGAGAAGCCGAAGAGGACAAGTGGGAAGGATTATTTTCCCATATGGGTTGGGCAAGGCTTGCGGGCAGTATCTCACAAGTGGCGAACGCAACATATGGGAGACTAAATATTTCCCTGTGATGTGCAAATTAGCACAGAAACTGCAAGAACGTGGTATAGACACTTTAATGATATGTCCTGTAAATAATGACACGCCAACTCACTCTCCAACCCATGGCATCTTTAGACACAAGATTCCACGTATGGCCATTCCACCTGTTTCTACGAATGATAAAGACTCTGTTTCTACTGTCGGACCTGCCGCTGACGTGAGAGAAGACGGGTCAGCTGTCGTGGAAGATACCACGAGCGTTGCTGTGGAAGATGATCCATCTACCGGCGCCATGTCTGTTACTGTAGGAGATGAAGTGCTCACTATTGTGGAAGACGACGACAATGAAGACAAAGAGAAAATGGAAATGGAATATAATGAAGATGAGATTAGAAAAGCTGTAGAATCTATATTGTAATATTTCATACAAATTAAACCACAAAAAAAGAAATGTTAACCTGTATTTTTATTTACTTTTCCTAATTTCTCTACACACACACACACACACACACACACACACACACACACATTTATTTATTTATTGTTTCCTAATTTCTCTGTACAAAAAGAAAAACTATGAATTACATATTATAAAAGCCTCTAACAACTCTATGTGACAAGGTGTATATAAGACGAAGGTTATGTTAAAAAACCTTTTTAATCGCTTCGAGATGTGTTCCAACTACATGCGAGCCAAATTACGGAGACTCAAAGATTCTATTATTGAAGTGGATTTCCCCAACGATGATATATTTAAACCCGGGGACTGTATTGTCTATGATCTTCCTGCCCTACACCAGTTTTCTAATGGTTACTCCCAACAGCTGTGGGAAAAATATCCTTATGGGGTGGTTGAAAAGAAAATATGTCCTGAAACGCTTTGTGCTGTAGTTACGGATCGTGACACTCCAGGAAATATAATCCTCTCCCCGCCACCAGAACCTAATGTGCAGCCTTATCTCTTAGCCCTCATATGTCAATATAGTGTAGGTGCGTCTATTGAAAATAATGACATTAACCAATTTCATATTAAGCACAGTAAAGATATTGATTTAGTAGCGGGATTGCGGAGAGATACAACTATCAACAGACGATGGTGTTTTAAAAAGGCCGTGAGTCGCATTATGAGCGAAGCCAAGAGTAATAATTCTATCAAACGGATAGTTATGCCATATGGTATAGGCTGCAATTCTGGGGTGGGTTGGTCTAGAGCAGGTGAAGAAGAAGAAGAATGGCTGGCATCTTACTACCCTACACTGGCTCATTTGGCCCATGTAATGAAAAAATGCAAAACAGAATTTGTGCTGGTGCATCCTAAACAAGATGGAGCAGGGAAAGGTCAAGTACCGCCACAAGTAGTGAAAAGACCATCGAGTAAAAGGAGGAACCTTAGATCTTATTACACTAACGACAAATAATAAAAAAGTGCTTGTTTTTTTTTGTATATGTACTCATAATAAAATAAAAAATAGTATAAATGTCAAGTTTTTTTTTTTTATCTGTTAAAGTAGTTTTTAAAAATAAGAGAGAGACCTCATCACTTATTCACCCCCATGACAAGTACTCTAGCAAATACTACCTGACATTTTTTTTTTTAACATATTTCATCTTCAAGGGGAGTGTGCAATAATAATAATGATACATGATTTTTTTTATTTAGGTAAAAAACACACACATATATATATATATATATATATATATATATATATATATATATATATATATATATATATATATATATATATATATATATATATATATATATATACAAACAAAATAATGTTCTGATTGAACAGAGTCTGGGTTGGGGGACAAAGTCTTGGGATTTGGGGATAACCCCCTCCCCCCCCATCAGGCCACCCGCACATTGTTCCTGTAGTATGTCCCCTTTGCATCATTAGTTCCTAAGAGTTATCTTGTGGGTGGAGCTTTATCTAGATCTGCCTTAATGACTGGATGCAAATTTTCCCTCCAATAAACCTCATCCTCTGGCGCAATTTCCTCAGCTTCGGAGGTGGAACAATAGTCCCCATAATCCCCAAAGAAAATTTCTCTAAATGCATTCTGCGCTCGAACTTTGTCATGATAAATAAACCAGTTTTCACGCTGTTTAAAATCAATCCCCGCAAACTGTTTTTCTATTTCACCTTGGGCTTGCACCCACTCGATAAAGTTGGGTATTCCATTATACGCCACATTAATCAAGCCTATTCCTATTTCGACAGGTAGTCTTATTTCTGTTTCGTCACAAAAACCGCCATATACGGTCTCAACGGCGTTAATTTTTTTTGTTTTCTGTCTTTGAACATGTGAGTCTTCTAAATCTGCGCCTTCATACTGCTTTTCAATTGCCGCCAAAGCCTTGACGCGTGTGATGAACTTGGGCAATTCCTCATACTCCACGACGCAATGACCTCGTGAAATAAATACCAGGGGCGATTCCCTGCATTGCATCTTCCTGTTTTCCTCAACATCTACAGCCTGATGGCCGAGCTCTGATAAAAGATATAACAGAAAAAATTAATTGCATACGCCCATAGAGAGAGAGAAAAAAATCGTTGAACTTTATTGGATTTCTTTTAGATTTAACTTTTAACTACTTGGAACGAATTATCAATGAGGCACAAACCATGACAAGTCCTGTAAAGTATTAGGGTTTATGCATACCATTTATAGTCTCCATCACAGCTTGGTCGTATGATCTCTCACTGAGAACCCCACACCCACCCCCAGCCAGATATAGGCCGAGACCTCCTGAACTTGCTGCCAGGGGTCGCCAGTTTATTTTTTTTTGTTTTTTTATCTATAAGTTGGAATAAATAAGCTCGTATTTCCTTGAACGTTTTTTGACAAAATTCTTGATGTGGGAAACAAATACTCAAATGTGTGAGGGAATGAAAATGCGCGAAGAGGCCATAATGGTCCTAAGAACACACATTCTTTCCACAGTCACTGATAAGTCGCCGGCTGGATGGATTGCAATTGCTTATTTACTGCCCTAAAATCATTGATCCGGGGGGTGGGGGCGAGATACTGCCTCATTTAGAGAAATTTGCTATGTGCAATAGCTCGGACGTTGGGGAACTGAACCGGGTCCTGCACGACAGTCAGCTGGGCAGGACCCAGTGCAGGTTTGGAAGGCTTTGGAAATTAAAGCACCGTAAGATTGTGAGTGTTCAAGTTTAGGGGGGACTAAGTATTTTGCGCGAATGTGAAAGCCCTGGGTTTATTTGTGTAAGTTAAAAATTTAGTTTTTGTTTGTGTATAAGAGTTTAGCAATGTGTTTAAGTAAGATTGTGCAACTGTTTTAAGTTTAGGGGGGACTAAGTATTTTGCGCGAATGTGAAAGCCCTGGGTTTATTTGTGTAAGTTAAAAATTGAGTTTTTGTTTGTGTATAAGAGTTTAGCAATGTGTTTAAGTAAGATTGTGCAACTGTTTTAAGTTTAGGGGGGACTAAGTACAGATAGCGCCAGTCGTTGCGCTATATGAAGTTATTGGGCCCCCACCACAATAGCTGAAAACTATTATGATGTTAAAAAATGAAATTTAATACAGAACACCCCAATACGTATTAAATTGCTTAAACTACTCAACTACTTTCCTTTATAGTATATTTACGAGTGTCATATTAATGTATGGAGTGTCAAACCCAACACAATATGGCTGAGGCCCCACTATTTAAACTTCTTTTCGTATGCTATGAAATATCACAGGTATTGTTAATGCTTGTAACGTTTATTACAAAAGATAGACATACATTTGATGCTATTTTTCATATTAAAATCTAATTTGAGCCCCGAAAAATGTATCTATAAACAGGTTAGAACCATACAAATGCAAGTATGCCTTTTTCACAAGTATTCAACTGAATACCACAGAAAATGGAATCTTTACTTTAGCTACAGAAAACGGAGCAAAGCCAAGGGGGGATGACTGAAATAAACAGTTTCCAACCTGACTCTTCCCGCACATAAACATGTCTTTCTTGACCTCATTTCAAATTATATAGAGTACTGAAAGCTCATTTTCCATAGCAAATATACTAAGGAACTCATTTTACGACTAGAACGCAAACTAGGACCCCTCATTCAGATTCAAAACACGAGAATTATTGACTGAACATTTCCCCACTATCAAGCACACAGGACTCTTTAAAGCTATCTTAACTTCTTTAAAACCCCAATATGACCCATCTCACATGCAGATCCTGTTCTATGACTTACCCTTCATGTCAATGTACCCCACAGTATCATGCAAATTCAAGATAAGGCTTACTACACCTATATATCCAAAATGGTCTTTGTAAGGAATCTTGACCCCCCCTTGTATGCTTGACCCCCACTGGGGTTATCCACCTCTGACCATTACAGAAAATGGAGCTGTGCCCAAGGGCTCCCTATACTATTCAGTCATAGCCTCATTAAAGTACTCCAAAAACTTCTATATTCGCTTTCAACTGTGTTTCTTGGTTTGAATCTATTGAACATTCACTCTCTGATCCATTCAAAAGTAAGGGCCCCCAAATTGATACCGTAGTACTCTCGTAACACCCCCGGGACAAATCGTGCATTTTTGCTCATGCCATTAAAATACTCCAAAAACGTTTATATGCCTTTCACCAGTGTATTTTTTGGTTTCCAACTATTGAACATTCATCCTCGGTACCTCTCATAAGTAGAGACCCCCTTCTTGAGGCCCTAGACTCATCTTAAAGCAAGGCGACAAAAAGTAAAAAAAAACAGGTTAGGATAGGGCACCAGTTCCTCTGGTACACCATGGGTGGTGGTCCCCCCGGGACCCCAGGGGGGATCACCACCCCACCACCGCCAGCCAGCCAGGAGCATGCTGACTGTGCCCTAACCTAACCACCTAAAACAAGAGGGATGGACGATCTGGCCCGACAGGGTCAAGTCGGCATGGAAGTGCCCAACCGTTTCTGAAATTTTTTTACCTCAATCTGTCTCCTTATTCACTACTCAGTACCACTCTCATCCCAGCTAACACCACCTCCAGTACCAATCTCACCCCAGCTAACACCACCTCCAGTACCACTCTCATCCCAACCATCACCACCTCCAGTACCAATTGTGAGAGTTGGAGGATATGGAATATGGAATAGTAAGGAATTGAGCTCGGAAAATTTTTAAAAATTTTCTTTAATTCTTTTAACCTTTATTCTTTTCGTGATATTCAATTAGGTCGCCTGAGGAAGGACTTGCTTAGCTAACACACCAGTGTAGTAAGCAGCTCATTCCTCACTCTGGGACCATTTATGAACAATTGACTAGGCAAACGCAGAGAGACCCCAAAAAGTTTAAATCCCCTCCACTATCGGCCGTCGACCTTCGCCATTCGCTGAAGCGAATCTAACTAGTAGGTCCTGGGCTCTCACAACAATAATTTATTATTGTGTGGTGCCGTATATTTGGGCCAAAACTCAAGAATCAGTTTCAATTTAATAGTCGAGTGTGACAGTACACTTACAGAACCATATAAATGTGAGGGGTGTAACGCAAAGACAGTGTTCAACATAACAACTTAGTTTATTCAATAAAGTACTAACTACTACAACAAAAACAAAAGAAATATGAATGACGTTACTCGAGATCCTTCCTGTGACACTATCAATGACAGCTAGACACCAGCCCCTCGGACTGCATAATGAACTAACTCGAACATTAGCGTGAACACAGAGGAATCAAACAAGCAGGCAATAACAGATCTATAATCACACCTGTAACTATGACACAGTAGGTTCTGAGACACGTCTCCAGTAACCTCCTAACTGTTCTACACCTCTGTGCAGTCCACACCTGCACTAGCGGTTGCAATGCTCTCATATCAGTAGCCTGTCAATGACAACAATGACTAATGGGTTCACTGGCAACTCCATCAACCCTTCCTCAAATTAATCTTTATATTACGTTAACACTCCGTCCCACGGACGATTAACAATCAATAACATTGATTTACGCTAATGACAAAGTAACATTTACGTTAATAACAAGGTAACATTTACGTTAATTTATTAACTCTTACAACTGTCCCTAGTAACGCGGAAATTACATAAATACTCTACCCGTCGAGCATTCAATGTGTAAGTCCCATTAATCCCTGTACTTCCAGACAGCTGATTAATCTCTTTACTAGTTACGTTAATTTACGTTATCGGTTACTATCACTCAACGATGGTAAACTCCGATTTACTATGTCCAAAGTGATAAGAGAACGGTAATCTACTCGTGATTACCCTTAGAGTCATTAATTACTATCCTCAAGATCAATAATTAATCAATTAAATACGCAACCTTTCACACTGGCTCACCAATTTACATTAAGGTCTGAATTCCGTCCGAGCCTTCCATACTCAGACCAATTCAGGTGATTAAGAACGTTAATCACCACGTTTACGTAATTCTAAAATGACGGTTCTCTTCCCACAGTCAATCAAGTGCCGGTACTTCAGGCACCGTGCTGGCGGGTGGCTGGCTCACGGCACGGTAGGTGGTGTAGGTGTAGGTAGGTGGTCATTCATCTTTGCCAACATACAAGGACTGAAAACAAGAACAAACAACAAAGTACAGTTCATAAATGGCCTCCTCACGGAGTCAAATGCAGTATTTGGAGCTTTCACAGAAACCCATGCAGGGGAATTGTTGGACAGTGAGATCTGGATTCCAGGATATAACCTATACAGGTGTGATAGGAAAATTAGGTCACATGGAGGAGTGGGTCTGTATATTAGGGAAGACCTTGTATGCTCGGAGCTCCTAAACGTTACAAATGAGGTGGTAGAGGTACTGGGATTAAAATAGAGAAAATAAATTTAGTGATTATTCTAATATACAAACCGCCAGATGCAACGGCTGAGGAATTCACAGAACAGATAAACAAAATAGAGAATAGCCTTGATAATTTGGAGAACCCGATACCTGATATTATCTTCCTAGATGACTTCAACTTGCCTAGTCTCAGGTGGAAAATAGCAAACAATAATATTATACCAGGAAATCTATCGGGACCTAACCAACCACAGATAAGAGAACTACTTAGATTCTGTGACAAATTTTCACTCAATCAGCAGATATCGGAGCCAACGAGAAATGAAAATATTCTAGATCTGGTCTTTACGAACAATGAAGACATTATCAGAGACATTACGATATCAGATACCACATACTCAGATCACAAGCTCATTGAAGTGCAAACGACCACCAATACTCAGAATAGACCTAAAACGTTGACAAAGCGAGAGGGGCTATTCAGTAAATTCAATTTTAATAATAAAAGGATAGACTGGGAGATAATAAACAGGGAACTTACAAACATTCCATTGGGAAACTGTTCTAAGTAATACAAGTCCTACAGAAGGAATAGATAAACTGACTTCGGAAGCGTATCAAGTCTGTCTGAAACATGTTCCTTTGAGGAAAGCCAGAAAGAGATCTAACGTAGAAAGAGAACGCAGACGACACTATAAACGCAGGAAAAATAACGGAACTGCTTATGCAGACACGAATTTCCCGTCAAAGAAGAAATAATTTAAATAGGGAGATTGAAGAGATCGAGCGGAAATTGAAACACTCATATGAAACTGAAGAAAGGCAGTTAGAACAGAAAGCAATTCAGGAAATAAAGAAAAATCCACAATATTTCTACTCAGATCACAAGCTCATTGAAGTGCAAACGACCATCAATACTCAGAATAGACCTAAAACGTCTATAATGTCAATACTCAGAATAGACCTAAAACGCGAAATCAAAAGCAAAAACCACTGCCAGTATTGGACCTATTCGTACAAGTGAAGGTTCATACACGGAGGATGACAAAGAAATTAGTGAAATCCTAAAAAAGCAGTATGAGGACATGTTTAGCACTCCAATAAACAACATGAAAGTGGAAGATCCTGACAATTTCTTTATGCGGGATATTCAAACCCCTGTAAATATAACTGATATCAACACGAGCACACTAAATTTTGAAAGAGAAATTGAAAACATGTCCATGCACTCGGCCCCAGGTCCAGACTCATGGAATTTAATATTTATAAAGAAATGCAAAGTGCCGATATCACAGGCACTTAGTATAGTGTGGAGGAAGAGCTTGGACACGGGGGAGATACCAGATGCACTTAAAGTAGCAGACATAGCCCCTCTACACAAGGGAGGGAGCAAAGCATTGGCAAAGAATTATAGACCAGTTGCACTAACATCACACATCATAAAAGTATTTGAGAGAGTGATTAGGAGTCAGGTCACCAATTTCATGGAGACCAATGACCTTCACAACCCAGGCCAACATGGATTTCGAGCCGGAAGATCGTGCCTCTCACAGCTACTTGAGCACTATGACAAAGTCACTGAGGCATTAGAAGAAAAACAGAATGCTGATGTGATATAAACGGACTTCGCAAAGGCTTTCGATAAATGTGACCATGGCGTGATAGCACACAAAATGAAGTCAATGGGAATAACCGGTAAAGTAGGACGCTGGATACTCAGTTTTCTGTCAAACAGGACTCAGCGAGTAACGGTCAACCATATAAAATCTAGTCCAAGTGCAGTTAAAAGCTCTGTACCTCAGGGTACAGTCCTTGCACCGCTGCTTTTCCTTATTCTCATATCAGATATAGACAAAAATACAAGACACAGCTTCGTATCATCCTTTGCAGATGACACAAAAACCAGTATGAATTACCTCGGCTGAAGACATTGAAAAACTTCCAGCTGATATTAATAAAGTTTTCGACTGGGCCTCAGAAAATAACATGATGTTTAACAGTGATAAATTCCAGGTACTCAAGTACGGTAAAAATGAGGACCTTAAACATAATACAGAGTACAAAACACAATCAAATGTACCCATAGTAGGAAAACAGCATATAAAAGATTTGGGAATAATAATGTCTGACGACCTAACGTTTAAGGAGCATAACCAAGCAAATATTGCGACAGCCAAAAAAAATGATAGGATGGATTACGAGAACTTTCAAATCCAGGGATCCCATCACAATGGTTGTACTCTTCAAGTCACTTGTGTTGTCCCGTCTTGAGTACTGCTCAGTACTCACTTCCCCCTTCAGAGCAGGAGAGATTGCTGAAATAGAGGGAATACAGAGAACATATACGGCACGCATAGACGCAATAAAGCACCTAAATTATTGGGATCGTCTCAAAGCCCTCCAAATGTACTCACTAGAAAGAAGACGAGAGAGATATCAAATAATATACACCTGAAAGATACTGGAGGGCCAAGTACCAAATCTACACAGTAAAATAACAACGTACTGGAGTGAACGATTTGGAAGAAAAATGGTTCAGAATAGAACCAGTGAAGAGCAGGGGTGCCATAGGCACAATCAGAGAACACTGTATAAACATCAGAGGTCCGCGGTTGTTCAACGTCCTCCCAGCGAGCATAAGAAATATTGCCGGAACAACCGTAGACATCTTCAAGAGGAAATTAGATTTATTTCTCCAAGGAGTGCCGGACCATCCGGGCTGTGGTGGGTACGTGGGCCTGCGGGCCGCTCCAAGCAACAGCCTAGTGGACCAAACTCTCACAAGTCAAGCCTGGCCTCGGGCCGGGCTTGGGGAGTAGAAGAACTCCCAGAACCCCATCAACCAGGTGGCGGCGCGCTAGGTGGAGGTATGTGGTGTAGGTGGCGGCGCGGTAGGTGGCGGTAGGTGGTGTAGGTGGCGGCGCGCTAGGTGGCGGTAGGTGGTGTAGGTGGCGGCGCGCTAGGTGGCGGTAGGTGGTGTAGGTGGCGGCGCGCTAGGTGGCGGTAGGTGGTGTAGGTGGCGGCGCGCAAGGTGGCAGTAGGTGGTGTAGGTGGCGGCGCGCTAGGTGGCGGCGCGCTAGGTGGCGGTAGGTGGTGTAGGTGGCGGCGCGCTAGGTGGCGGTAGGTGGTGTAGGTGGCGGCGCGCTATGGCGCTAGGTGGCGGCGCGCTAGGTGGCGGTAGGTGGTGTAGGTGGCGGCGCGCTAGGTGGCGGTAGGTGGTGTAGGTGGCGGCGCGCTAGGTGGCGGTAGGTGGTGTAGGTGGCGGCGCGCTAGGTGGTGTAGGTGGCGGCGCGCTAGGTGGTGTAGGTGGCGGCGCGCTAGGTGGCGGTAGGTGGTGTAGGTGGCGGCGCGCTAGGTGGCGGTGCGCTAGGTGGCGGCGCGCTAGGTGGTGGTAGGTGGTGTAGGTGGCGGCGCGCTAGGTGGCGGTAGGTGGTGTAGGTGGCGGCGCGCTAGGTGGCGGTAGGTGGTGTAGGTGGCGGCGCGCTAGGTGGCGGTAGGTGGTGTAGGTGGCGGCGCGCTAGGTGGTGTAGGTGGCGGCGCGCTAGGTGGCGGTAGGTGGTGTAGGTGGCGGCGCGCTAGGTGGTGGTAGGTGGCGGATGGTAGGCTGTTTTTTTTTTTTTTTTTTTTTTTTTTTTTTTTAATTAGTTTCTACCTCGGCCATACGTGGCCACACATTTACAATGCTAACCAGCATATATACATTTTCTTCTGTCCTCCATGGACAGGGTTAGAGAAGTGTTAAACATATAGTTGAAGGGTTTATTGAACACTCAACCACAGAAGGTGATTCGGTGCTTTTAAAATGCTAAGCTAACCTACATACGTAAATACATAGATACACAGATTTACGTATGCCCTACTGTTATGATCTCAGCCTACAGGAGAAACGAGTCTCCCTCCTTGAGAGTTATTCGTCAAGCCTGACCTGATTAGAAGGTCTAGCAAGTATTGAGGTGACAACGCATATGTAAAATAGTTGGTTGGATATGTGTAACAGTTTGAGATTATGGGCAATGCAGAAGAAAATAGATAAATGACTGGCTAGGAGATGTGGACATTTTGCTGGAGGCTTGAGGCTCGCTTCTGGAGGACCTTGACCTCACTTGAGTGCCAGACATCGCAGGGGGAAGCCGCGCTCCGTTGAGCTCCCGTCAGGAGGGAACCCCTAGTGATATATCTCTAAGAGAAGAGAAGTGTGCAGACGTGCCAGCTGTGGAATCGAGCTGGGGACGTGTGGTCTCAAGTCGTGGACGATAATTAGTGAATATTAAGCCGCCCGGAGGCATTATTGTGGGCTGTGTGGAGCGCCCGGACCAGACGCCGTCAGAGGAAAAGCGCCCTCGACCAGACGTTCTGTGGTAAGCACGATATACGCCAGTTCATAGTGATTGCATTGTAGTTGGTCGTGTGCCCAGCGACAGTAGCGATGTTTATTTATAGGTTAGACATGTTTTAATAAGGCAGAAAGCCTGAAATAAGAGAGTGGAGAGGGAGGAACACGGAGCGACGTCCGTCCTCTCTGAGCGCTGGCGGACGACTGAGGGAGCCTGGCTCCGGATGGAGGAAGACCCTCCCAGCGAGTGAGGACGCCGCCAGGCGAGGTGGAGTATGGACCCGCCCAAAACGGGGGAGTCCACTCTCACTGTATGTAGAGGACAGATAGAGGTTTGAGGCAAGCATATTGTGTGGTTATTTTTGTTTATGTGTTAAAGGGGAACATTTTATTGGAACGTCGATGGGTTGCAGGTTTGTCTTTGGGGAAGAAGTTGCTGAGAACTTCGAAGCCAGCAGATGATGTAGCTGATGAGACTCCAAGGTAGTGGAGCAGAGGACCTCGAGCTGTGAGGAGAAGCAGCAGTGAAGAGGAGTGTCACGCGCTTCTGTAGAGGTGGTGTAGCAGCCAAGAGAGCTGTGGAAGAACCTAACAGAAGGGTGAAGCACCGTAGTTGCACAAGGAAACTTCATGATAGCAGCCTGGAGGAGCTGCAGAGGATCCTGGTAGTGAAGCCCGGAAGAACCTAAGGATATTAGGATTGTGAACTTCCAGAGGTGGAAGGGGAAGTTCTGGTGGATTACTAGTAGGGAGTTGATAGTGTTTGGTTGTCATTAGCGTGCAAGACGCAGTGAGAGGTGAGTGACTGTTGGCATTCTTATGTCAAGGAGTTTTTTATACTGAAGTATCAATGAACATTTATACTGGTACATGTTATTGCATTCAAATGCTGATTTTCTATATATACATTATCTTGCTGATAGTGCAACAGTGTATGTAGGCTTGACCAACTTGAGGAGGTTAATGGTATCAGGTGGCGAACCAGGAGATAGGATACCCCTTTGATAAGCTGAAAATAGAGTTCTGATGGTGTTGGAGTGCAACCTGATTGTGATATTATAGAGTATAGGATTCATTATTATTATATGTGTGTATGTATCGTGTATGTGCTTTGTTCAGTAAATGTGTCACAATTTGCTGGTGTTTGCCCTTGTCCTAGTGAGGCTTCCCAGGAGGTAGTAAAGAAGGAGAGAGAGAGAGGAAGAACCATGAACCACTGCTGTGGACAGGGTAAGAGGTAATACTAGTAAGTCATAGGGGGATTGAGGAGATCATATCTCATAAGGAGAGAGTGGGGAGTCACAGCGGCTCGAGTGGGTGTGTGCACGTGACAACGAGGCTAAGTGTTGGAGCCGCATCCCCTAAACGTGTGACGTTGAGCCCCTCTCCAAGAGCCAGAAGCGCCAAGGGTGATCTCCTAGTATAAGCACTCTGCCGAGTTGTGGGTTGGGTTGTCCATAGAGAAGGATCAATGACGACAACACCAACCAACCCACAGTCTATAATAAATTGGGGGCCCGTCCGGGATAGTGAACTGACACACCCACACCCTGTCCAAGAGTGGATTTGTACACCCTTGCTGAGATAAACTGTGTGACCGCAGGTGTATACTTTCTCTCTTGGGAAGACTCACAGGACAAAGATGGATAAGGTGCAAACGTTTGTGGAGTCAGGCAAGCCTGAGGACTTGGAAGGTTGCACGAGGGATCAATTGAAACAAATAGCAGAAAAATGTGGCATCAGGTTGAAAGCATCTAAAGTAGCTGGGATGAAGGATGAGATCCTGAGGCAGTTGAGAGCCAGAAGTGAAGCGGCAGAACAAGGAGCCCAGGAAGGAGCTGAAAGTAGAAAGGAGGATGATGGGCAGGATGACGTGAGATCCCAGGGATCGAGTAGGAGCAGCAAGAGTAGCCGCAGTAGTAGGAGTAGCCGGAATAGGAGCTTGGAGAGATTCCAGTTAGAGCTCCAGATGCAGCGTGAGGACAAGGAGAGACAGTTCCAGCTGGAAAAGATGAGATTGGAACTCCAGATGAAAAATGAAGCCGAGAAGGAGAAAGAGAAAACCAGACTGGAAATAGAAAAAGAGAAAGCAAGGCTAGAGGTGGAAAAAGAAAAAGAGAGAACAAAACAAATGCAGATAGAAGCGAATAGAACCTTGGCTGAACAAAGGATTGAACATGGGTTGCCAGAGAGCACCACCCAGGTATCACACCCACCAGATGTTAGGGTTAGGGAGAAGGACATTCCCTTGTTTGTTCCCGAAGAGGCAGAGAGCTTTTTCGAGCACTTTGAAAAAGTAGCCAGCATCAAGGAGTGGCCACAGGAGGAATGGGCCCAGCTGGTCCAGTTAAGATTGACCGGTGCAGCCAGGGAGGCATACACCCAATTGTCACTGGAAGAGTGCCAGGATTATGCCACGGTAAAGAGCAGCATTTTGCGCTCGTTTCAGTTAACCCCAGAAGCTTATAGGAAGCGCTTCAGAGAGATGGTGAAAGTTGGAGCATGTACGTTTGCTGAGACAGCAAGAGATCTGGAAAGACGATTCCAGAAGTGGATTGAGGCTGCTGGAGTTGGATCTTACGCTGACCTGAAGCAACTGATGGTCATGGAGAAGTTCTTGGAGATGATGCATCCCGAAACAAAGTTCAAGATCCAAGAAGCAGGGATAATGGAGGTGAAAGACGCCGCAGATAGGGCGGATATTATTACTGAAGCATATAAGAGCTTAAGGGAGAACAGAGTGAGAAGCGAGGCGAGACGCAGCAATGGCAGATCCAATGGAGTCTGGGGAGGAAGAAATTACGAAAGACCCAGAAGAGTCTGGGGTGAGAAAAATTTTGATAAATGGGCAGATAAAAGTAAGTACCCTAAAACTCAGAAGAGTAGGTCGCGCACTTCGTCTGAAAGTGAGGATGGAGGAGCTAAACGAGAAACTAATCGTTATCCAGGGAATCAAGAGTCCAGTAAAGCTCCACAGAGTACGAGTAGTACGTCTGGCCCGAGGAACTCCAATACGAGTGGGCAGAGTCAGAGCTACTCTGGGACATATAGAAGAGACTTTTCCCAGATGAGATGTTACAATTGTAACGGATTGGGTCACGTGATGCGAGATTGTCGGCAGGGCAAGAGAGTTGTGACCCTGGCCATGTGTGACCCCCGAGGTAAATATACTAATGTGTTCCGAGACAAACCACAGAGAGCGAACTTAGTGAACGAGAGGTATAGGCCGTTCATGAGCAAAGGTTGGATCAGAATAGGAAGCCAACCTGAAGTAGAAGTTGGTATCTTAAGAGATACCGGAGCTAATCAGAGCTTGATTACGAGAAGCCTGATTGGGAATGATCGACGGTTAGCTGGCAGGAGTAAGATGAGGGTATATGGGTTATTGTCGGAGAGTGACATGCCCGTTTGTACTGTCCAGCTAAGGTCGGAATATGTGTCGGCAGAGGTGATGTTGGGAGTATGCCCCGACATACCTGTTCCAGGAGTCCAAGTGATCCTGGGGAATGACTTGTGCGGGACAAAGGTGTTGACAAGAGTCATAGCGGAGACTGTGCCAGAGGAGTGCCCAGAAGGCCACGGCACGTGTGGGACACCTGAGAGTGTGAACCTGACTGACATCCGAGGGGATGAGTCAGGAGACCGCCAAGCCATTGAGTACCCTGTCTCGGTAGTGACGAAGGCAGAGGTGGCCGACGAGGAAGACACTGGAGAAGGTGAGACAGTGTCGATTCAGCCAGTGGAAGAGATCGATGTAGATATAGCACGGCTGTTTGATGAAGGTCCAGCCCAGAAAAATGAAGTCTCGGTGAGGTCAAAAGTGAAGATGGCCCAGCCGAAGAAGAATACTGTGAAGGGAGTTGACCTGAAGAGAGCCCAGACTGCTGAAATTGAGAGTCGGAAGGCGAATGCAACTGTGCTGAGTAGGAATGAGGAAGGATGTGGACAGACTGAAGACGGGAATAGAGCGTCAAGTGGTCCACGAGCACAGAGGCATATGGATAGTGGAGTTAAGTTGTTTGAGATGTCAGGAGTCGACATGTTTCACAGAAAACGTGGAGGAGAGATAGTGAAGAAGAGTAATAGCCGGGAAAATGAAAGGAGAAGAGACAGTATGTGTGGAGAGATGCTTACGAGCACTTTGGGAGAGGCAAAGCGACATGTATGGTCGAGTGCTGTTGGATGTAGTGCAGTGCTCGAAGAAACTTTTAGGGAACGAAGAAGAGTCGAAGGAGAAGAAATGGAGTGGTATAGAAGTGAAAAGTGTAGGAAGAGGATGATGATGCAAGCATGGAGGGATAGAAGAAAGCCGAGGACTCGATGGAAGTCAGACAGGATGAGATCTTGGATAAATGCGGAGACGCAAGGGAGGATCGTCGGTGAAGACGAGGAAGTGAAGTATGATGACAGGAGGCGGAAGTATAACGGCAGTAGATGGAAGTGTGAAGACGACAGAGGAGGTACAGACAGTAGATGTCTGACTCTGGACGTGAAGAGAAGAAGACGAGGAAACGGAGGGTGGAGACAGTGAGTAGAGAAAACCGATGGAGTGCAGGCGTCCAAGGAGGACAGCCTAGCTAAGAGATGTCAGAGAGGTCAAATCGTTTATGAGAAGATCGTGTTTCTGGAGAGTTGTGAGCCAGATGTTGCAAGGTGCAACGAATTAAATTGTAGACTCCTAAGAGAGTATATCGGGTGACGCACGAGACAGTGTGGTGGCGGATGTATTATCCCGAGCTTTGCCACTAGAATAACTCTCCAAAAATAAGGGGAGGGGA
The DNA here is from genome assembly GCF_040958095.1 of Procambarus clarkii. Taxonomy (NCBI): domain Eukaryota; kingdom Metazoa; phylum Arthropoda; class Malacostraca; order Decapoda; family Cambaridae; genus Procambarus; species Procambarus clarkii. The sequence continues at coordinate 2,883,542 of NC_091195.1, read as the reverse complement.
GTGTTATGATCTCAGCCTACAGGAGAAACGAGTCTCCCTCCTTGAGAGTTATTCGTCAAGCCTGACCTGATTAGAAGGTCTAGCAAGTATTGAGGTGACAACGCATATGTAAAATAGTTGGTTGGATATGTGTAACAGTTTGAGATTATGGGCAATGCAGAAGAAAATAGATAAATGACTGGCTAGGAGATGTGGACATTTTGCTGGAGGCTTGAGGCTCGCTTCTGGAGGACCTTGACCTCACTTGAGTGCCAGACATCGCAGGGGGAAGCCGCGCTCCGTTGAGCTCCCGTCAGGAGGGAACCCCTAGTGATATATCTCTAAGAGAAGAGAAGTGTGCAGACGTGCCAGCTGTGGAATCGAGCTGGGGACGTGTGGTCTCAAGTCGTGGACGATAATTAGTGAATATTAAGCCGCCCGGAGGCATTATTGTGGGCTGTGTGGAGCGCCCGGACCAGACGCCGTCAGGGGAAAAGCGCCCTCGACCAGACGTTCTGTGGTAAGCACGATATACGCCAGTTCATAGTGATTGCATTGTAGTTGGTCGTGTGCCCAGCGACAGTAGCGATGTTTATTTATAGGTTAGACATGTTTTAATAAGGCAGAAAGCCTGAAATAAGAGAGTGGAGAGGGAGGAACACGGAGCGACGTCCGTCCTCTCTGAGCGCTGGCGGACGACTGAGGGAGCCTGGCTCCGGATGGAGGAAGACCCTCCCAGCGAGTGAGGACGCCGCCAGGCGAGGTGGAGTATGGACCCGCCCAAAACGGGGGAGTCCACTCTCACTGTATGTAGAGGACAGATAGAGGTTTGAGGCAAGCATATTGTGTGGTTATTTTTGTTTATGTGTTAAAGGGGAACATTTTATTGGAACGTCGATGGGTTGCAGGTTTGTCTTTGGGGAAGAAGTTGCTGAGAACTTCGAAGCCAGCAGATGATGTAGCTGATGAGACTCCAAGGTAGTGGAGCAGAGGACCTCGAGCTGTGAGGAGAAGCAGCAGTGAAGAGGAGTGTCACGCGCTTCTGTAGAGGTGGTGTAGCAGCCAAGAGAGCTGTGGAAGAACCTAACAGAAGGGTGAAGCACCGTAGTTGCACAAGGAAACTTCATGATAGCAGCCTGGAGGAGCTGCAGAGGATCCTGGTAGTGAAGCCCGGAAGAACCTAAGGATATTAGGATTGTGAACTTCCAGAGGTGGAAGGGGAAGTTCTGGTGGATTACTAGTAGGGAGTTGATAGTGTTTGGTTGTCATTAGCGTGCAAGACGCAGTGAGAGGTGAGTGACTGTTGGCATTCTTATGTCAAGGAGTTTTTTATACTGAAGTATCAATGAACATTTATACTGGTATATGTTATTGCATTCAAATGCTGATTTTCTATATATACATTATCTTGCTGATAGTGCAACAGTGTATGTAGGCTTGACCAACTTGAGGAGGTTAATGGTATCAGGTGGCGAACCAGGAGATAGGATACCCCTTTGATAAGCTGAAAATAGAGTTCTGATGGTGTTGGAGTGCAACCTGATTGTGATATTATAGAGTATAGGATTCATTATTATTATATGTGTGTATGTATCGTGTATGTGCTTTGTTCAGTAAATGTGTCACAATTTGCTGGTGTTTGCCCTTGTCCTAGTGAGGCTTCCCAGGAGGTAGTAAAGAAGGAGAGAGAGAGAGGAAGAACCATGAACCACTGCTGTGGACAGGGTAAGAGGTAATACTAGTAAGTCATAGGGGGATTGAGGAGATCATATCTCATAAGGAGAGAGTGGGGAGTCACAGCGGCTCGAGTGGGTGTGTGCACGTGACAACGAGGCTAAGTGTTGGAGCCGCATCCCCTAAACGTGTGACGTTGAGCCCCTCTCCAAGAGCCAGAAGCGCCAAGGGTGATCTCCTAGTATAAGCACTCTGCCGAGTTGTGGGTTGGGTTGTCCATAGAGAAGGATCAATGACGACAACACCAACCAACCCACAGTCTATAATACCTACATAAAGTGTTAGATGTGTCTTTTTACATAGTGTCATTAATGTACATTCACAAAGGTGAAATGTAATTCTGATCAGCTTCCATATATACTTTATACCCATACATATACATACACACACACATATATACATACATATATACACACACACACATGCATTCATATACTTTTGTCTCATTTACTCTGACAGGGTGAGGTAGCTGATAAAGAAACTAGTGTGCAATTAAGCACTTAATCACTGAAGGTGATGAAGGTGCTTTTACAAGCTCAGGTTATATAGTTACATCATATATATACATTATATGATTGATATATTACATGGTCAATCTTGGATACAAATCCAATATATAATCAAGTGTTCCAGTACTCATATAGTAATTACAGAGTTCAGCATACCTTAGCCCAGGAGGGCGAAAGTCAGTCAGTATGGGACATTCTACAATATAATGTTCAAGAGAGTGCATGTTTTCTCTTTCACAAAGTTGACACATTGTGTACTCGACATTTGGGTTTTGAGAAAGCTGCCAGATACGTCTATATCCCAGGCGTATTCTGGCCACTATAACATCACATTGCCGGGTTCTTGTTCTACTCGACTGCTACAAAGCACTAGCAGGAATTAGAACGTCTATAATCACTGGAGTGGGGACCCACGAGTCTGTTGCTTCTCGTATGCAAATTACCCACGATCCAAGATTTCTCTCACTCGTTCCCTATCTATCTACCCATCAACGAGGATTCCAGCTGGATTCTGTCTGTGCAGCTGGCGGTCTTGGTGGGGGCGGGAGTGGGGGAGCTGAGGCGACAGTCATCACGACGTCGTCTTACCCAATTTGGCCGAATGGGCAAGAGAGAGACGTCAGGCTGGGGTGGTGACTGGAGCAGAATGATGTCTTGGGGCAGGAACACCGGCTTCCCGGGCTCTGCCTCAAAAGAACCAATCAAAGGGAGGCACACAGCGGCCTACCCCTCTCAACCAATCAGAGACGGTGTACCATGGCCCTAGGGCACTCCAAAATGGCCAACCAACATGGAGGCTCAAGATGGACGCCTGCCGTTGCCATGACAATGCTGGAGCTAGCGGGAGACCCACGCTCGCCCACGCTGTCCCAGGCCTCCCTAGATTCCCGCCCAAATCTTGAGTCACTCGAAGCTTACAATGAAAAGATGCTATTGTTATATCTCTGTCCACAGACGTGCTACCCCGGCCAGGGGTAACATTTCTGGACTGCTGATGACTGGGGCTCTCCCATGAGCCCAAACACAAGATGTTTCGGGTAATGGTTACCAAACTTAGGTCCGCGCACTTAACAAGTGCACTTAGCAAGTGTACTGGCCTCCACAGGCATAAGAGCACTATTGAAAGTGAGCTGGTGAACCATCCCCTCACACCACTCTCATGCCAACCATCTCCACCTCCAGTACCACTCTCATCCCACCCACCACCACCTCCAGTACCACTCTCATCCCAGCTAACACCACCTCCAGTACCACTCTCATCCCACCCATCACCACTTCCAGTACCACTCTCACCCCAGCTAACACCACCTCCAGTACCACTCTCATCCCACCCATCACCACTTCCAGTACCACTCTCACCCCAGCTAACACCACCTCCAGTACCACTCTCATCCCACCCATCACCACTTCCAGTACCACTCTCACCCCAGCTAACACCACCTCCAGTACCACTCTCATCCCAGCTAACACCACCTCCAGTACCATTCTCATCCCAATCATTACCACCTCCAGTACCACTCTCGTCCCAGCTAACACCACCTCCAGTACCACTCTCATCCCAGCTAACACCACCTCCAATACCATTCTCATCCCATCCATCACCACCTCCAGTACCACTCTCATCCCAACCATCACCACCTCCAGTACCACTCTCATCCCAACCATCACCACCTCCAGTACTACTCTCACCCCAACCATCACCACCTCCAGTACCACTCTCATTCCAACCATCACCACCTCCAGTACCACTCTCATCCCAACCATCACCACCTCCAGTACCACTCCCACCCCAACCATCACCACCTCCAGTACCACTCTCATCCCAACCATCACCACCTCCAGTACCACTCTCATCCCAGCTAACACCACCTCCAGTACCACTCTCACCCCAACCATCACCACCTCCAGTACCACTCTCATCCCATCCATCACCACCTCCAGTACCACTCTCATCCCAGCTAACACCACTCCAGTACCACTCTCATCCCAGCTAACACCACCTCCAGTACCACTCTCATCCCAGCTAACACCACCTCCAGTACCACTCTCATCCCAGCTAACACCACCTCCAGTACCACTCTCATCCCAACCATCACCACCTCCAGTACCACTCTCATCCCAGCTAACACCACCTCCAGTACCACTCTCATCCCAACCATCACCACCTCCAGTACCACTCTTATCCCAACCATCACCACCTCCAGTACCACTCTCATCCCAACCATCACCACCTCCAGTACCACTCTCATCCCAGCTAACACCACCTCCAGTACCACTCTCATCCCAACCATCACCACCTCCAGTACCACTCTCATCCCATCCATCACCACCTCCAGTACCACTCTCATCCCAGCTAACACCACTCCAGTACCACTCTCATCCCAGCTAACACCACCTCCAGTACCACTCTCATCCCAGCTAACACCACCTCCAGTACCACTCTCATCCCAACCATCATCACCTCCAGTACCTCTCTCATCCCAACCATCACCACCTCCAGTACCACTCTCATCCCAACCATCACCACCTCCAGTACAAATCTCATCCCAACCATCACCACCTCCAGTACCACTTTCATCCCAACCATCACCACCTCCAGTACCACTCTCATCCCAACCATCACCACCTCCAGTACCACTTTCATCCCAACCATCACCACCTCCAGTACCACTCTCATCCCAGCTAACACCACCTCCAGTACCACTCTCATCCCCGCTAACACCACCTCCAGTACCACTCTCACCCCAACCATCACCACCTCCAGTACCACTCTCATCCCAACCATCACCACCTCCAGTACCACTCTCATCCCAGCTAACACCACCTCCAGTACCACTCTCATCCCCGCTAACACCACCTCCAGTACCACTCTCACCCCAACCATCACCACCTCCAGTACCACTCTCATCCCAACCATCACCACCTCCAGTACCACTTTCATCCCAACCATCACCACCTCCAGTACCACTCTCATCCCAGCTAACACCACTTCCAGTACCACTCTCATCCCATCCATCACCACCTCCAGTACCACTCTCATCCCAACCATCACCACCTCGAGTACCACTCTCATCCCAACCATCACCACCTCCAGTACTACTCTCACCCCAACCATCACCACCTCCAGTACCACTCTCATTCCAACCATCACCACCTCCAGTACCACTCTCATCCCAACCATCACCACGTCCAGTACCACTCCCACCCCAACCATCACCACCTCCAGTACCACTCACCCCAACCATCACCACCTCCAGTACCACTCTCATCCCAGCTAACACCACCTCCAGTACCACTCTCACCCCAACCATCACCACCTCCAGTACCACTCTCATCCCAGCTAACACCACCTCCAGTACCACTCTCATCCCAACCATCACCACCTCCAGTACCACTCTCATCCCAGCTAACACCACCTCCAGTACCACTCTCATCCCAGCTACCACCTCCTCCAGTACCACTCTCATCCCAACCATCACCACCTCCAGTACCACTCTCATCCCAATCATCACCACCTCCAGTACCACTCTCATCCCAGCTAACACCACCTCCAGTACCACTCTCATCCCCGCTAACACCACCTCCAGTACCACTCTCACCCCAACCATCACCACCTCCAGTACCACTCTCATCCCAACCATCACCACCTCCAGTACCACTTTCATCCCAACCATCACCACCTCCAGTACCACTCTCATCCCAGCTAACACCACCTCCAGTACCACTCTCATCCCACCCATCACCACTTCCAGTACCACTCTCATCCCAGCTACCACCACCTCCAGTACCACTCTCACCCCAGCTAACACCACATCCAGTACCACTCTCACTCCAACCATCACCACCTCCAGTACCACTCTCATCCCAGCTAACACCACCTCCAGTACCACTCTCATCCCACCCATCACCACTTCCAGTACCACTCTCACCCCAGCTAACACCACCTCCAGTACCACTCTCATCCCACCCATCACCACTTCCAGTACCACTCTCACCCCAGCTATCACCACCTCCAGTACCACTCTCATCCCACCCATCACCACTTCCAGTACCACACTCACCCCAGCTAACACCACCTCCAGTACCACTCTCATCCCAGCTAACACCACCTCCAGTACCATTCTCATCCCAATCATCACCACCTCCAGTACCACTCTCGTCCCAGCTAACACCACCTCCAGTACCACTCTCATCCCAGCTAACACCACCTCCAATACCATTCTCATCCCATCCATCACCACCTCCAGTACCACTCTCATCCCAACCATCACCACCTCGAGTACGACTCTCATCCCAACCATCACCACCTCCAGTACTACTCTCACCCCAACCATCACCACCTCCAGTACCACTCTCATTCCAACCATCACCACCTCCAGTACCACTCTCATCCCAACCATCACCACGTCCAGTACCACTCCCACCAAAACCATCACCACCTCCAGTACCACTCACCCCAACCATCACCACCTCCAGTAAAACTCTCATCCCAGCTAACACCACCTCCAGTACCACTCTCACCCCAACCATCACCACCTCCAGTACCACTCTCATCCCATCCATCACCACCTCTAGTACCACTCTCATCCCAGCTAACACCACTCCAGTACCACTCTCATCCCAGCTAACACCACCTCCAGTACCACTCTCATCCCAGCTAACACCACCTCCAGTACCACTCTCATCCCAGCTAACACCACCTCCAGTATCACTCTCATCCCAGCTAACACCACCTCCAGTACCACTCTCATCCCAGCTAACACCCCCTCCAGTACCACTCTCATCCCAACCATCATCACCTCCAGTACCACTCTCATCCCAACCATCACCACCTCCAGTACCACTCTCATCCCACCCATCACCACCTCCAGTACCACTCTCATCCCAACCATCACCACCTCCAGTATCACTTTCATCCCAACCATCACCACCTCCAGTACCACTCTCATCCCAGCTAACACCACCTCCAGTACCACTCTCATCCCAGCTAACACCACCTCCAGTACCACTCTCATCCCAGCTAACACAACCTCCAGTACCACTCTCATCCCAACCATCACCACCTCCAGTACCACTCTCACCCCAACCATCACCACCTCCAGTAACACTCTCATCCCAGCTAACACCACCTCCAGTACCACTCTCATCCCAACCATCACCACCTCCAGTACCACTTTCATCCCAACCATCACCACCTCCAGTACCACTTTCATCCCAACCATCACCACCTCCAGTACCACTCTCATCCCAGCTAACACCACCTCCAGTACCACTCTTATTCCAGCTAACACCACCTCCAGTACCACTCTCATCCCAGCTAACACCACCTCCAGTACCACTCTCATCCCAACCATCACCACCTCCAGTACCACTCTCATCCCAGCTAACACCACCTCCAGTACCACTCTCATCCCAGCTAACACCACCTCCAGTACCACTCTCACCCCAACCATCACCACCTCCAGTACCACTCTCATCCCAACCATCACCACCTCCAGTACCACTTTCATCCCAACCATCACCACCTCCAGTACCACTCTCATCCCAGCTAACACCACCTCCAGTACCACTCTCATCCCAGCTAACACCACCTCCAGTACCACTCTCATCCCAGCTAGCACCACCTCCAGTACCACTCTCATCCCAGCTAACACCACCTCCAGTACCACTCTCATCCCAGCTAACACCACCTCCAGTACCACTCTCACCCCAACCATCACCACCTCCAGTACCACTCTCATCCCAACCATCACCACCTCCAGTACCACTCTCATCCCAGCTAACACCACCTCCAGTACCACTCTCATCCCAACCATCACCACCTCCAGTACCACTCTTATCCCAACCATCACCACCTCCAGTACCACTTTCATCCCAACCATCACCACCTCCAGTACCACTCTCATCCCAGCTAACACCACCTCCAGTACCACTCTCATCCCAACCATCACCACCTCCAGTACCACTCTCATCCCATCCATCACCACCTCCAGTACCACTCTCATCCCAGCTAACACCACTCCAGTACCACTCTCATCCCAGCTAACACCACCTCCAGTACCACTCTCATCCCAGCTAACTCCACCTCCAGTACCACTCTCATCCCAACCATCATCACCTCCAGTACCACTCTCATCCCAACCACCACCACCTCCAGTACCACTCTCATCCCAACCATCACCACCTCCAGTACAAATCTCATCCCAACCATCACCACCTCCAGTACCACTTTCATCCCAACCATCACCACCTCCAGTACCACTCTCATCCCAACCATCACCACCTCCAGTACCACTTTCATCCCAACCATCACCACCTCCAGTACCACTCTCATCCCAGCTAACACCACCTCCAGTACCACTCTCATCCCCGCTAACACCACCTCCAGTACCACTCTCACCCCAACCATCACCACCTCCAGTACCACTCTCATCCCAACCATCACCACCTCCAGTACCACTCTCATCCCAACCATCACCACCTCCAGTACCACTCTCATCCCAACCATCACCACCTCCAGTATCACTTTCATCCCAACCATCACCACCTCCAGTACCACTCTCATCCCAGCTAACACCACCTCCAGTACCACTCTCATCCCAGCTAACACCACCTCCAGTACCACTCTCATCCCAGCTAACACCACCTCCAGTACCACTCTCATCCCTACCATCACCACCTCCAGTACCACTCTCACCCCAACCATCACCACCTCCAGTACCACTCTCATCCCAGCTAACACCACCTCCAGTACCACTCTCATCCCAACTATCACCACCTCCAGTTCCACTTTCATCCCAACCATCACCACCTCCAGTACCACTTTCATCCCAACCATCACCACCTCCAGTACCACTCTCATCCCAGCTAACACCACCTCCAGTACCACTCTTATCCCAGCTAACACCACCTCCAGTACCACTCTCATCCCAGCTAACACCACCTCCAGTACCACTTTCATCCCAACCATCACCACCTCCAGTACCACTCTCATCCCAGCTAACACCACCTCCAGTACCACTCTTATCCCAGCTAACACCACCTCCAGTACCACTCTCATCCCAGCTAACACCACCTCTAGTACCACTCTCATCCCAGCTAACACCACCTCCAGTACCACTCTCACCCCAACCATCACCACCTCCAGTACCACTCTCATCCCAACCATCACCACCTCCAGTACCACTTTCATCCCAACCATCACCACCTCCAGTACCACTCTCATCCCAGCTAACACCACCTCCAGTACCACTCTCATCCCAGCTAACACCACCTCCAGTACCACTCTCATCCCAGCTAGCACCACCTCCAGTACCACTCTCATCCCAGCTAACACCACCTCCAGTACCACTCTCATCCCAGCTAACACCACCTCCAGTACCACTCTCACCCCAACCATCACCACCTCCAGTACCACTCTCATCCCAACCATCACCACCTCCAGTACCACTCTCATCCCAGCTAACACCACCTCCAGTACCACTCTCATCCCAACCATCACCACCTCCAGTACCACTCTTATCCCAACCATCACCACCTCCAGTACCACTTTCATCCCAACCATCACCACCTCCAGTACCACTCTCATCCCAGCTAACACCACCTCCAGTACCACTCTCATCCCAACCATCACCACCTCCAGTACCACTCTCATCCCATCCATCACCACCTCCAGTACCACTCTCATCCCAGCTAACACCCCTCCAGTACCACTCTCATCCCAGCTAACACCACCTCCAGTACCACTCTCATCCCAGCTAACACCACCTCCAGTACCACTCTCATCCCAACCATCATCACCTCCAGTACCACTCTCATCCCAACCACCACCACCTCCAGTACCACTCTCATCCCAACCATCACCACCTCCAGTACAAATCTCATCCCAACCATCACCACCTCCAGTACCACTTTCATCCCAACCATCACCACCTCCAGTACCACTCTCATCCCAACCATCACCTCCAGTACCACTTTCATCCCAACCATCACCACCTCCAGTACCACTCTCATCCCAGCTAACACCCCTCCAGTACCACTCTCATCCCAGCTAACACCACCTCCAGTACCACTCTCATCCCCGCTAACACCACCTCCAGTACCACTCTCACCCCAACCATCACCACCTCCAGTACCACTCTCATCCCAACCATCACCACCTCCAGTACCACTTTCATCCCAACCATCACCACCTCCAGTACCACTCTCATCCCAGCTAACACCACCTCCAGTACCACTCTCATCCCAGCTAACACCACCTCCAGTACCACTCTCATCCCAGCTAACACCACCTCCAGTACCACTCTCATCCCAGCTAACACCACCTCCAGTACTACTCTCATCCCAGCTAACACCACCTCCAGTACCACTCTCACCCCAACCATCACCACCTCCAGTACCACTCTCATCCCAACCATCACCACCTCCAGTACCACTCTCATCCCAGCTAACACCACCTCCAGTACCACTCTCATCCCAACCATCACCACCTCCAGTACCACTCTCATCCCAACCATCACCACCTCCAGTACCACTCTCATCCCAGCTACCACCACCTCCAGTACCACTCTCATCCCAGCTAACACCACCTCCAGTACCACTCTCATCCCAGCTAACACCACCTCCAGTACCCCTCTCATCCCAACCATCACCACCTCAAGTACCACTCTCATCCCAGCTAACACCACCTCCAGTACCACTCTCATCCCAGCTACCACCTCCTCCAGTACCACTCTCATCCCAACCATCACCACCTCCAGTACCACTCTCACCCCAACCATCACCACCTCCAGTACCACTCTCACCCCAACCATCACCACCTCCAGTACCACTCTCATCCCAACCATCACCACCTCCAGTACCACTCTCATCCCAGCTAACACCACCTCCAGTACCCCTCTCATCACAGCTACCACCACCTCCAGTACCACTCTCATCCCAACCATCACCACCTCCAGTACCACTCTCATCCCAACCATCACCACCTCCAGTACCACTCTCATCCCAGCTAACACCACCTCCAGTACCACTCTCATCCCCGCTAACACCACCTCCAGTACCACTCTCACCCCAACCATCACCACCTCCAGTACCACTCTCATCCCAACTATCACCACCTCCAGTACCACTTTCATCCCAACCATCACCACCTCCAGTACCACTCTCATCCCAGCTAACAACACCTCCAGTACCACTCTCATCCCACCCATCACCACTTCCAGTACCACTCTCATCCCAGCTACCACCACCTCCAGTACCACTCAAACCCCAGCTAACACCACCTCCAGTACCACTCTCACCCCAACCATCACCACCTCCAGTACCACTCTCATCACAGCTAACACCACCTCCAGTACCACTCTCATCCCACCCATCACCACTTCCAGTACCACTCTCACCCCAGCTAACACCACCTCCAGTACCACTCTCATCCCACCCATCACCACTTCCAGTACCACTCTCACCCCAGCTAACACCACCTTCAGTACCACTCTCATCCCACCCATCACCACTTCCAGTACCACTCTCACCCCAGCTAACACCATCTCCAGTACCACTCTCATCCCAGCTAACACCACCTCCAGTACCATTCTCATCCCAATCATCACCACCTCCAGTACCACTCTCGTCCCAGCTAACACCACCTCCAGTACCACTCTCATCCCAGCTAACACCACCTCCAATACCATTCTCATCCCATCCATCACCACCTCCAGTACCACTCTCATCCCAACCATCACCACCTCGAGTACCACTCTCATCCCAACCATCACCACCTCCAGTACTACTCTCACCCCAACCATCACCACCTCCAGTACCACTCTCATTCCAACCATCACCACCTCCAGTACCACTCTCATCCCAACCATCACCACCTCCAGTACCACTCCCACCCCAACCATCACCACCTCCAGTACCACTCACCCCAACTATCACCACCTCCAGTACCACTCTCATCCCAGCTAACACCACCTCCAGTACCACTCTCACCCCAACCATCACCACCTCCAGTACCACTCTCATCCCATCCATCACCACCTCCAGTACCACTCTCATCCCAGCTAACACCACTCCAGTACCACTCTCATCCCAGCTAACACCACCTCCAGTACCACTCTCATCCCAGCTAACACCACCTCCAGTACCACACTCATCCCAGCTAACACCACCTCCAGTACCACTCTCATCCCAACCATCACCACCTCCAGTACCACTCTCATCCCAGCTAACACCACCTCCAGTACCACTCTCATCCCAACCATCACCACCCCCAGTACCACTCTTATCCCAACCATCACCACCTCCAGTACCACTCTCACCCCAACCATCACCACCTCCAGTACCACTCTCATCCCAGCTAACACCACCTCCAGTACCACTCTCATCCCAACCATCACCACCTCCAGTACCACTCTCATCCCAACCATCACCACCTCGAGTACCACTCTCATCCCAACCATCACCACCTCCAGTACTACTCTCACCCCAACCATCACCACCTCCAGTACCACTCTCATTCCAACCATCACCACCTCCAGTACCACTCTCATCCCAACCATCACCACCTCCAGTACCACTCCCACCCCAACCATCACCACCTCCAGTACCACTCACCCCAACTATCACCACCTCCAGTACCACTCTCATCCCAGCTAACACCACCTCCAGTACCACTCTCACCCCAACCATCACCACCTCCAGTACCACTCTCATCCCATCCATCACCACCTCCAGTACCACTCTCATCCCAGCTAACACCACTCCAGTACCACTCTCATCCCAGCTAACACCACCTCCAGTACCACTCTCATCCCAGCTAACACCACCTCCAGTACCACTCTCATCCCAGCTAACACCACCTCCAGTACCACTCTCATCCCAACCATCACCACCTCCAGTACCACTCTCATCCCAGCTAACACCACCTCCAGTACCACTCTCATCCCAACCATCACCACCTCCAGTACCACTCTCATCCCATCCATCACCACCTCCAGTACCACTCTCATCCCAGCTAACACCACTCCAGTACCACTCTCATCCCAGCAAACACCACCTCCAGTACCACTCTCATCCCAGCTAACACCCCCTCTAGTACCACTCTCATCCCAACCATCATCACCTCCAGTACCACTCTCATCCCAACCATCACCACCTCCAGTACCCCTCTCATCCCAACCATCACCACCTCCAGTACCACTCTCATCCCAACCATCACCACCTCCAGTACCACTTTCATCCCAACCATCACCACCTCCAGTACCACTCTCATCCCAGCCAACACCACCTCCAGTACCACTCTCATCCCAGCTAACACCACCTCCAGTACCACTCTCATCGCAGCTAACACCACCTCCAGTGCCACTCTCATCCCAACCATCACCACCTCCAGTACCACTCTCACCCCAACCATCACCACCTCCAGTACCACTCTCATCCCAGCTAACACCACCTCCAGTACCACTCTCATCCCAACCATCACCACCTCCAGTACCACTTTCATCCCAACCATCACCACCTCCAGTACCACTTTCATCCCAACCATCACCACCTCCAGTACCACTCTCATCCCAGCTAACACCACCTCCAGTACCACTCTCATCCCAGCTAACACCACCTCCAGTACCACTCTCATCCCAGCTAACACCACCTGCAGTACCACTCTCATCCCAACCATCACCACCTCCAGTACCACTCTCATCCCAGCTAACACCACCTCCAGTACCACTCTCATCCCAGCTAACACCACCTCCAGTACCACTCTCACCCCAACCATCACCACCTCCAGTACCACTCTCATCCCAACCATCACCACCTCCAGTACCACTTTCATCCCAACCATCACCACCTCCAGTACCACTCTCATCCCAGCTAACACCACCTCCAGTACCACTCTCATCCCAGCTAACACCACCTCCAGTACCACTCTCATCCCAGCTAACACCACCTCCAGTACCACTCTCATCCCAGCTAACACCACCTCCAGTACCACTCTCATCCCAGCTAACACCACCTCCAGTACCACTCTCATCCCAACCATCACCACCTCCAGTACCACACTCATCCCAACCGTCACCACCTCCAGTACCACTCTCATCCCAACCATCACCACCTCCAGTACCACTCTCATCCCAGCTACCACCACCTCCAGTACCACTCTCATCCCAGCTAACACCACCTCCAGTACCACTCTCATCCCAGCAAACACCACCTCCAGTACCACTCTCATCCCAACCATCACCACCTCCAGTACCACTCTCATCCCAGCTAACACCACCTCCAGTACCACTCTCATCCCAGCTACCACCACCTCCAGTACCACTCTCATCCCAACCATCACCACCTCCAGTACCACTCTCACCCCAACCATCACCACCTCCAGTACCACTCTCATCCCAACCATCACCACCTCCAGTACCACTCTCACCCCAACCATCACCACCTCCAGTACCACTCTCATCCCAACCATCACCACCTCCAGTACCACTCTCATCCCAGCTAACACCACCTCCAGTACCACTCTCATCCCAGCTACCACCACCTCCAGTACCACTCTCATCCCAACCATCACCACCTCCAGTACCACTCTCATCCCAACCATCACCACCTCCAGTACCACTCTCATCCCAGCTACCACCACCTCCAGTACCACTCTCACCCCAGCTAACACCACCTCCAGTACCACTCTCATCCCACCCATCACCACTTCCAGTACCACTCTCACCCCAGCTAACACCATCTCCAGTACCACTCTCATCCCAGCTAACACCACCTCCAGTACCATTCTCATCCCAATCATCACCACCTCCAGTACCACTCTCGTCCCAGCTAACACCACCTCCAGTACCACTCTCATCCCAGCTAACACCACCTCCAATACCATTCTCATCCCATCCATCACCACCTCCAGTACCACTCTCATCCCAACCATCACCACCTCGAGTACCACTCTCATCCCAACCATCACCACCTCCAGTACTACTCTCACCCCAACCATCACCACCTCCAGTACCACTCTCATTCCAACCATCACCACCTCCAGTACCACTCTCATCCCAACCATCACCACCTCCAGTACCACTCCCACCCCAACCATCACCACCTCCAGTACCACTCACCCCAACTATCACCACCTCCAGTACCACTCTCATCCCAGCTAACACCACCTCCAGTACCACTCTCACCCCAACCATCACCACCTCCAGTACCACTCTCATCCCATCCATCACCACCTCCAGTACCACTCTCATCCCAGCTAACACCACTCCAGTACCACTCTCATCCCAGCTAACACCACCTCCAGTACCACTCTCATCCCAGCTAACACCACCTCCAGTACCACTCTCATCCCAGCTAACACCACCTCCAGTACCACTCTCATCCCAACCATCACCACCTCCAGTACCACTCTCATCCCAGCTAACACCACCTCCAGTACCACTCTCATCCCAACCATCACCACCCCCAGTACCACTCTTATCCCAACCATCACCACCTCCAGTACCACTCTCACCCCAACCATCACCACCTCCAGTACCACTCTCATCCCAGCTAACACCACCTCCAGTACCACTCTCATCCCAACCATCACCACCTCCAGTACCACTCTCATCCCAACCATCACCACCTCGAGTACCACTCTCATCCCAACCATCACCACCTCCAGTACTACTCTCACCCCAACCATCACCACCTCCAGTACCACTCTCATTCCAACCATCACCACCTCCAGTACCACTCTCATCCCAACCATCACCACCTCCAGTACCACTCCCACCCCAACCATCACCACCTCCAGTACCACTCACCCCAACTATCACCACCTCCAGTTCCACTCTCATCCCAGCTAACACCACCTCCAGTACCACTCTCACCCCAACCATCACCACCTCCAGTACCACTCTCATCCCATCCCTCACCACCTCCAGTACCACTCTCATCCCAGCTAACACCACTCCAGTACCACTCTCATCCCAGCTAACACCACCTCCAGTACCACTCTCATCCCAGCTAACACCACCTCCAGTACCACTCTCATCCCAGCTAACACCACCTCCAGTACCACTCTCATCCCAACCATCACCACCTCCAGTACCACTCTCATCCCAGCTAACACCACCTCCAGTACCACTCTCATCCCAACCATCACCACCTCCAGTACCACTCTCATCCCATCCATCACCACCTCCAGTACCACTCTCATCCCAGCTAACACCACTCCAGTACCACTCTCATCCAAGCAAACACCACCTCCAGTACCACTCTCATCCCAGCTAACACCCCCTCTAGTACCACTCTCATCCCAACCATCATCACCTCCAGTACCACTCTCATCCCAACCATCACCACCTCCAGTACCCCTCTCATCCCAACCATCACCACCTCCAGTACCACTCTCATCCCAACCATCACCACCTCCAGTACCACTTTCATCCCAACCATCACCACCTCCAGTACCACTCTCATCCCAGCCAACACCACCTCCAGTACCACTCTCATCCCAGCTAACACCACCTCCAGTACCACTCTCATCCCAGCTAACACCACCTCCAGTACCACTCTCATCCCAACCATCACCACCTCCAGTACCACTCTCACCCCAACCATCACCACCTCCAGTACCACTCTCATCCCAGCTAACACCACCACCAGTACCACTCTCATCCCAACCATCACCACCTCCAGTACCACTTTCATCCCAACCATCACCACCTCCAGTACCACTTTCATCCCAACCATCACCACCTCCAGTACCACTCTCATCCCAGCTAACACCACCTCCAGTACCACTCTCATCCCAGCTAACACCACCTCCAGTACCACTCTCATCCCAGCTAACACCACCTGCAGTACCACTCTCATCCCAACCATCACCACCTCCAGTACCACTCTCTTCCCAGCTAACACCACCTCCAGTACCACTCTCATCCCAGCTAACACCACCTCCAGTACCACTCTCACCCCAACCATCACCACCTCCAGTACCACTCTCATCCCAACCATCACCACCTCCAGTACCACTTTCATCCCAACCATCACCACCTCCAGTACCACTCTCATCCCAGCTAACACCACCTCCAGTACCACTCTCATCCCAGCTAACACCACCTCCAGTACCACTCTCATCCCAGCTAACACCACCTCCAGTACCACTCTCATCCCAGCTAACACCACCTCCAGTACCACTCTCATCCCAGCTAACACCACCTCCAGTACCACTCTCACCCCAACCATCACCACCTCCAGTACCACTCTCATCCCAACCATCACCACCTCCAGTACCACTCTCATCCCAGCTAACACCACCTCCAGTACCACTCTCATCCCAACCATCACCACCTCCAGTACCACTCTCATCCCAACCGTCACCACCTCCAGTACCACTCTCATCCCAACCATCACCACCTCCAGTACCACTCTCATCCCAGCTACCACCACCTCCAGTACCACTCTCATCCCAGCTAACACCACCTCCAGTACCACTCTCATCCCAGCAAACACCACCTCCAGTACCACTCTCATCCCAACCATCACCACCTCCAGTACCACTCTCATCCCACCTAACACCACCTCCAGTACCACTCTCATCCCAGCTACCACCACCTCCAGTACCACTCTCATCCCAACCATCACCACCTCCAGTACCACTCTCACCCCAACCATCACCACCTCCAGTACCACTCTCATCCCAACCATCACCACCTCCAGTACCACTCTCACCCCAACCATCACCACCTCCAGTACCACTCTCATCCCAACCATCACCACCTCCAGTACCACTCTCATCCCAGCTAACACCACCTCCAGTACCACTCTCATCCCAGCTACCACCACCTCCAGTACCACTCTCATCCCAACCATCACCACCTCCAGTACCACTCTCATCCCAACCATCACCACCTCCAGTACCACTCTCATCCCAGCTACCACCACCTCCAGTACCACTCTCACCCCAGCTAACACCACCTCCAGTACCACTCTCATCCCACCCATCACCACTTCCAGTACCACTCTCACCCCAGCTAACACCATCTCCAGTACCACTCTCATCCCAGCTAACACCACCTCCAGTACCATTCTCATCCCAATCATCACCACCTCCAGTACCACTCTCGTCCCAGCTAACACCACCTCCAGTACCACTCTCATCCCAGCTAACACCACCTCCAATACCATTCTCATCCCATCCATCACCACCTCCAGTACCACTCTCATCCCAACCATCACCACCTCGAGTACCACTCTCATCCCAACCATCACCACCTCCAGTACTACTCTCACCCCAACCATCACCACCTCCAGTACCACTCTCATTCCAACCATCACCACCTCCAGTACCACTCTCATCCCAACCATCACCACCTCCAGTACCACTCCCACCCCAACCATCACCACCTCCAGTACCACTCACCCCAACTATCACCACCTCCAGTACCACTCTCATCCCAGCTAACACCACCTCCAGTACCACTCTCACCCCAACCATCACCACCTCCAGTACCACTCTCATCCCATCCATCACCACCTCCAGTACCACTCTCATCCCAGCTAACACCACTCCAGTACCACTCTCATCCCAGCTAACACCACCTCCAGTACCACTCTCATCCCAGCTAACACCACCTCCAGTACCACTCTCATCCCAGCTAACACCACCTCCAGTACCACTCTCATCCCAACCATCACCACCTCCAGTACCACTCTCATCCCAGCTAACACCACCTCCAGTACCACTCTCATCCCAACCATCACCACCCCCAGTACCACTCTTATCCCAACCATCACCACCTCCAGTACCACTCTCACCCCAACCATCACCACCTCCAGTACCACTCTCATCCCAGCTAACACCACCTCCAGTACCACTCTCATCCCAACCATCACCACCTCCAGTACCACTCTCATCCCAACCATCACCACCTCGAGTACCACTCTCATCCCAACCATCACCACCTCCAGTACTACTCTCACCCCAACCATCACCACCTCCAGTACCACTCTCATTCCAACCATCACCACCTCCAGTACCACTCTCATCCCAACCATCACCACCTCCAGTACCACTCCCACCCCAACCATCACCACCTCCAGTACCACTCACCCCAACTATCACCACCTCCAGTACCACTCTCATCCCAGCTAACACCACCTCCAGTACCACTCTCACCCCAACCATCACCACCTCCAGTACCACTCTCATCCCATCCCTCACCACCTCCAGTACCACTCTCATCCCAGCTAACACCACTCCAGTACCACTCTCATCCCAGCTAACACCACCTCCAGTACCACTCTCATCCCAGCTAACACCACCTCCAGTACCACTCTCATCCCAGCTAACACCACCTCCAGTACCACTCTCATCCCAACCATCACCACCTCCAGTACCACTCTCATCCCAGCTAACACCACCTCCAGTACCACTCTCATCCCAACCATCACCACCTCCAGTACCACTCTCATCCCATCCATCACCACCTCCAGTACCACTCTCATCCCAGCTAACACCACTCCAGTACCACTCTCATCCAAGCAAACACCACCTCCAGTACCACTCTCATCCCAGCTAACACCCCCTCTAGTACCACTCTCATCCCAACCATCATCACCTCCAGTACCACTCTCATCCCAACCATCACCACCTCCAGTACCCCTCTCATCCCAACCATCACCACCTCCAGTACCACTCTCATCCCAACCATCACCACCTCCAGTACCACTTTCATCCCAACCATCACCACCTCCAGTACCACTCTCATCCCAGCCAACACCACCTCCAGTACCACTCTCATCCCAGCTAACACCACCTCCAGTACCACTCTCATCCCAGCTAACACCACCTCCAGTGCCACTCTCATCCCAACCATCACCACCTCCAGTACCACTCTCACCCCAACCATCACCACCTCCAGTACCACTCTCATCCCAGCTAACACCACCACCAGTACCACTCTCATCCCAACCATCACCACCTCCAGTACCACTTTCATCCCAACCATCACCACCTCCAGTACCACTTTCATCCCAACCATCACCACCTCCAGTACCACTCTCATCCCAGCTAACACCACCTCCAGTACCACTCTCATCCCAGCTAACACCACCTCCAGTACCACTCTCATCCCAGCTAACACCACCTGCAGTACCACTCTCATCCCAACCATCACCACCTCCAGTACCACTCTCATCCCAGCTAACACCACCTCCAGTACCACTCTCATCCCAGCTAACACCACCTCCAGTACCACTCTCACCCCAACCATCACCACCTCCAGTACCACTCTCATCCCAACCATCACCACCTCCAGTACCACTTTCATCCCAACCATCACCACCTCCAGTACCACTCTCATCCCAGCTAACACCACCTCCAG
Source organism: Procambarus clarkii (assembly GCF_040958095.1). Taxonomy (NCBI): domain Eukaryota; kingdom Metazoa; phylum Arthropoda; class Malacostraca; order Decapoda; family Cambaridae; genus Procambarus; species Procambarus clarkii. The sequence goes on along the minus strand of NC_091195.1, from coordinate 2,862,946 downwards.
TACCACTCTCATCCCAGCTAACACCACCTCCAGTACCACTCTCATCCCAGCTAACACCACCTCCAGTACCACTCTCATCCCAGCTAACACCACCTCCAGTACCACTCTCATCCCAGCTAACACCACCTCCAGTACCACTCTCACCCCAACCATCACCACCTCCAGTACCACTCTCATCCCAACCATCACCACCTCCAGTACCACTCTCATCCCAGCTAACACCACCTCCAGTACCACTCTCATCCCAACCATCACCACCTCCAGTACCACTCTCATCCCAACCGTCACCACCTCCAGTACCACTCTCATCCCAACCATCACCACCTCCAGTACCACTCTCATCCCAGCTACCACCACCTCCAGTACCACTCTCATCCCAGCTAACACCACCTCCAGTACCACTCTCATCCCAGCTAACACTACCTCCAGTACCACTCTCATCCCAACCATCACCACCTCCAGTACCACTCTCATCCCAGCTAACACCACCTCCAGTACCACTCTCATCCCAGCTACCACCACCTCCAGTACCACTCTCATCCCAACCATCACCACCTCCAGTACCACTCTCACCCCAACCATCACCACCTCCAGTACCACTCTCATCCCAACCATCACCACCTCCAGTACCACTCTCACCCCAACCATCACCACCTCCAGTACCACTCTCATCCCAACCATCACCACCTCCAGTACCACTCTCATCCCAGCTAACACCACCTCCAGTACCACTCTCATCCCAGCTACCACCACCTCCAGTACCACTCTCATCCCAACCATCACCACCTCCAGTACCACTCTCATCCCAACCATCACCACCTCCAGTACCACTCTCATCCCAGCTACCACCACCTCCAGTACCACTCTCACCCCAGCTAACACCACCTCCATTACCACTCTCATCCCAACCATCACCACCACCAGTACCACTCTCATCCCAACCATCACCACCTCCAGTACCACTCTCATCCCAGCTAACACCACCTCCAGTACCACTCTCATCCCAACCATCACCACCTCCAGTACCACCCTCATCCCACCCATCACCACCTCCAGTACCACTCTCATCCCAACCATCACCACCTCCAGTACCACTCTCATCCCAACCATCACCACCTCCAGTACCACTCTCATCCCAGCTAACACCACCTCCAGTACCACTCTCATCCCAGCTAACACCACCTCCAGTACCACTCTCATCCCAACCATCACCACCTCCAGTACCACTCTCACCCCAACCATCACCACCTCCAGTACCACTCTCACCCCAACCATCACCACCTCCAGTACCACTCTCATCCCAACCATCACCACCTCCAGTACCACTGTGGGGTTTTACTTTTCATGACTACAATTGCGTGCAAGGTCACACATGTTTAAATGGCAGACGCTTCACGAAGCTGTCGAAACCCATCAGATACGAGGGCGAGCGTACAAGGTCTGGGAGCACGGTCGAGTAAGAGTCCTTGTTGGTCTCCTCTCAGACTGCCTTCACCGGGTCCTGATCCACACTGGTCGTGGGAATCTCCTCAATGTAATTACATCAATTTAAGGGACTCCTGGGGTCCTCATCACATTATAATTTGTGACTAATAGGCAACTCGGTGTTGAAAACACCTGGGTCTGAAAGTTTAAGTAAGAGTAAAGTATTTAGCAGTATTTGGAAGTGGTTCAACGGAAACACTGCATTATGCTTAACATTAGTTTATTTATACTTAACCACTAATAAAATGGTGCTTGATTTACTTTAAATTAATCGATTTCGATTTGGTCCACCAGTGAGTGGACCAAACCTAACTTAACATGATTGACAGCCAATAACTAACACGGCGTACCTAACATGCCGGTGTGCAAAGGGTCACAGGAGTCCCAAACAGAATACTCGGGCAATAATCATGCACAATAAATCAACAACTAAATGTGTGGTGTATGTGAAGGTCACATTCACTGACGAGTGTTATGTCGTGACACCACACAGATATACATGCATACAACGTCGGGTGTCTTGTCTGACACATATACCTGTGTCAGGTGTTTAGAGGGTGAGTTGACTACTGGTTGACCAGTGGTTCACCACTGACTGACCACTGGTTGACAACTGTTTCACCACTGACTGACTACTGTTTCACCACTGACTGACCACTGGTTGACCACTGTTTCACCACTGACTGACCACTGGTTGACCACTGTTTCACCACTGGTTGACCACTGACTGACCACTGGTTGACCACTGTTTCACCACTGACTGACCACTGGTTGACCACTGTTTGACCACTGTTTCACCACTGACTGACCACTGGTTGACCACTGACTGACCACTGGTTGACCACTGTTTCACCACTGACTGACCACTGGTTCACCACTGACTGACCACTGTTTGACCACTGTTTTACCACTGACTGACCACTGGTTCCCCACTGACTGACCACTGTTTCACCACTGTTTCACCACTGACTGACCACTGGTTGACCACTGACTGACCACTGTTTCACCACTGACTGACTACTGGTTGACCACTGTTTCACCACTGACTGACTACTGTTTCACCACTGGTTCCCCACTGACTGACCACTGGTTGACCAGTGGTTCACCACTGACTGACCACTGGTTGACCACTGTTTCACCACTGACTGACTACTGGTTGACCACTGTTTCACCACTGACTGACTACTGGTTGACCACTGTTTCACCACTGACTGACCACTGGTTGACCACTGACTGACCACTGGTTCACCACTGGTTGATCACTGTTTCACCACTGGTTGACCACTGGTTGACCACTGGTTGACCACTGGTTCGCCACCTGTTGACCACTGTTTCACCACTGACTGACCACTGGTTGACCACTGACTGACCACTGGTTGACAACTGGTTGACCACAGGTTGGCCACTGGTTCGCCACAGGTTCACCACTGGTTCACCACCTGTTGACAACTGGTTCACTACTGGTTCACCACCTGTTGACAACTGGTTCACTACTGGTTCACCACAGGTTCACCACTGGTTCACCACCTGTTGACAACTGGTTCACTACTGGTTCACCACAGGTTCACCACTGGTTCACTACTGGTTCACCACAGGTTCACCACTGGTTCACTACTGGTTCACCACAGGTTCACCACTGGTTCACCACTGGTTCACCACAGGTTCACCACTGGTTCACCACAGGTTCACCACTGGTTCACCACAGGTTCACCACTGGTTCACCACAGGTTCACCACTGGTTCACCACTGGTTCACCACAGGTTCACCACTGGTTCACCACTGGTTCACCACAGGTTCACCACAGGTTCACCACTGGTTCACCACAGGTTTACCACAGGTTCGCCACTGGTTCACCACTGGTTCACCACTGGTTCACCACAGGTTCACCACAGGTTCACCACAGGTTCGCCACTGGTTCATCACTGGTTCACCACTGGTTCACCACAGGTTCACCACAGGTTCACCACTGGTTCACCACTGGTTCACCACTGGTTCACCACTGGTTCGCCACTGGTTCACCACTCAGATCAACACAGAACAGACACTATTATAAGAAAACAAGATCTTGCACTGATTGAGGAAATCATTCCATAGGTGACGGGATTTGTGAGTTGGTTAAAAGGGTCTCAGAGTATTCTGGGGCAAGGGGTGGGGTGGGGGGTCAAGGGAACGGGGGACAGGGAGGGTATGGGGTGAGGGGGAGGGCGGGCAGGGAGGATGATGGGGGAGGGGGAGTGAAGGAAGGTATGGGGTGATTGGGGGGACAGGGAGAGTATGGGGTTATAGAGGAGGTAGGACAGAGAGGGGAGGGCAGACAGAAGGGGAAGGGGGGTACAGGGATGGTATGGGGTGCTACTTTACTACTTTACATGCTATTTTACCACAGTTCTTTCTTGATGACCTGTCACAGTGCCACTTTACTATCGTTATTTCCTGTTACTTTGGCACTGTGCCATTTTACCACAGATACTTCCTGGTGACATGGCACTGTGCTACTTTACCATAGCTATTTCCTGATGTCGTGGCAGTGTCACCTTACCACAAACCGAGGATTGGAACAAACAGATTCTCTACAAATGACAAGGAAGTCTGCAAGCAACTCAATATTTAATTCCAGGAGGTCTTCACATTAGAGCAAGGAAAAGTTCCAGTGATAAGAGAAGGAATAGTTAACCAGGCACCACTACAGGAGTTTGGGATTGCTAGTGTGGATGTAAGAAAGCTTTTGTTAGATATGGATGTGACAAAGGTGACTGGCCCAGATGGAATATCACCATGGATACTAAAGGAAGGAGCAGAAGCACTGTGCCAGCCACTCTCCATGGTGTATAACAAATCACTGGTAACAGTTGAACTGCCAAAAATTTGGAATATGGCAAATGTAGTCCCTATATGCAAGAAGGGGGATAGATAGGCTACCCTGAACTACAAGCCAGTGTCCCTAACTTGCATTGTCAGAAAATCCGACACCATTTAATAATAATATCATACAGACAGATAATAACTGTATTACCAACAAGTTACCCATAGAAAACGTAACTTGTAGTGGAATTACCGTCTATAGAAAACGGGATATCATCACCACATACTATTATAATTCACCAGCTATTCTGCTGGGAATTATTCTTAAATACATAAGTCTTTGGACTTTACCATCATAAAAACATCTTATATAAATTAACTTAATTATCAATATTAAAGTAGAGTAAATGTGACCCTTCTATCACGTTCTGAAATCTGGACAATGTAAGCCAGGCGTCAGAGTGGAGGAAGGAGGGCAGCCATTGTTGTTATACGAGACCAGAGGCTCACACGGGAGCAAATTCGGCTCCTGTTAATTTTACTTGGACGTAGTGTTATGGATACCAAAGGTGTACCATCTGTCAACACGCTGTCAACAAATCAAGTTAAGTGTTCTTTCCGAAACCCATTATTTATCATTAGTGGCCATTAATGTCATTATATAGGGTGACCCGGTTAGATCACATGGAAGCCTCAAACTAAAGGTAATTAAGCCAGGTCTTCATGTTCCATGTACTGTTTTCTCTGATATACTTGTCATATATAGGTATCTGGCTTCACAGCTAGCGCACTTTTGACAGGTCAAGACGAGGATGCAAGATTTGTGCACCAGTTACTGGGTGATATGGAAGCTACCTCAAAGAGGATAATTTGGTGTCTACACCCTAGTTATACCTGGTGGACTAACCTGCTGTACTATAAGATAAGGAACCTCTTTAATGTATGTAGTTATTTCTGTAGTTTGATTGGCTGCATATATATATTAATTTAATAACCCCCCCCCTAATGTGTAGAGGATCGATTTGTGAGATTATGAGATTATTGCAGAAATACAGTCCACTTATCATTATACAAATTGCTATCGAAGTATATAAATTAACGTAAATATAAATTCATATAAATTAAATAAATATAAATCTCACAGGTCGGTTCCCACATTACTTGGTCATCTTCGAACCGGATGACGGATTATTTGATCCTTTGAACCCACATTTGGTCATCTTAGTACCGGATGAACCAGTTAACCAGTGGATTCATTAAATATACTAGTGCAGTGTTATTTAAACAAAGGCCAGCCAGTCAAAGACGGAAGCGTAGCCTCGAGGGAGCACAGGAGCCTCCCTCAGCCCAGTTCAGCTTCGTCAGCGGTTTCATGCACACCCACAGATATTTGGTGGCGTGTTATTTCGTGAAATGACAGCGCTAATATAGAAGCCAGCCTAATTAGTGACTGTGTCTTCGCGATATTGTTCACGGATTTCGTGGTGTTACATTTCGCGAGAGATTATCCACGAATTTTGTGGACTTTATTTCGCGAGGTCACTAATAATATTTAATACTTCTTGATAATATTAGAAGTTTCATAGAGGCTAATTAAGAGGTTATTATCAATAATTGTGTATATTATTTCTCCAAATAGAGAATTATTTAATATAAATTGCACTAGTGATCACAGTATAATATTTACTAATTGCCAACCCACAACAGGGTAGGATATGACTAGTTGAACTATTATTGCTCATCCTAGTCCCATTATTACCATAGTCAGTTGTACTATATTGAACAACCTAACACCATTAATGAATGGTCCAGACCCTATTTTGGGTGTAATTTTTATCAACTCGAGTTGAGTTGTGTATATATAATAATTTACTTATGATCATTACACCTTTGAGTGATTAATTAGTGTCTCTACCATCCTAGGGTGATATAGAAGAGCTAACCTAAAGGTACTTCCAGTGACACTGGTTTATCACTCAAATCATTAGTGTGGATGATTGTATATATATATAATGTGTATTAATTTTAAGTGCTAACCTCTAGTAGAGGTAGGATTATTGCCTAGTGAGTGCAGAATTGACCCTAGGCTACCATCAGTGTTTGTTCAGTATTATGAGCAGCCCAAGTACAAGTCCCACAAGGCTTCACCAACGAGCCAGTATGGATAATGCAGGGAGAATGAAAAGAACCCTTGCAGGTCTTAAAGGCCACTTAACAAGACAGATCAAGAAATGTGAAGATTTGTCACAACAATCAACAGTTGATTATGCTGACCTGGAAAGCTATTATCAAGCGGCTGCAGGTAAATTTGAGCAAATCAAATGTCAAATAGCAACATATGTGGCTGAACTTGCCAACACCAATTTATCAGAAACAGAAATAGACGACATTATGGTTGATCTTGCGAATTATGAAGATCACACTCAGGCCACGTTACAGCCTTATGTCAAATTAATTGCCCAGAACAAGGCAACAGCAACAACAACAACAGTTGCATCTAATACGAGTCAAGCAGAAGCTCGACTCCCTCCAATTAATTTACCCACTTTCTCAGGAAAAGATGAGGAAGATTGGGACGAATTTTGGAACAAATTCGTTGACCTTGTAGACTCAAAACAATCTTTACCAAAGAGTAGTAAATTCTCTTATTTGCAAGGCCAATTATCAGGTGAGGCTAAAACAGTAGTATCCCATCTGAGATTAACTAATGACGGCTATGATCTGGCAGTAAAACTCCTCAAGGATAATTATGCTGATCCAGAAGTAAGAACATCACATTTAGTTCATGAGCTGTTGCATTTTCCCCCACCGGAGGCTTCAGCTGATTCACTCCAAGTCTTCAAGCTGGAGGTAGAATCATTGATCAATGCCCTCAGCCTGACAGCAGATACAAACGGGGCTGAGTGGGTCTTGAAAATAATTGTCCAGGAGAAAATACCTAGGGACATATTGAGACAAATAAGTGCTCATTACAATAAAAGCATCTTATCCATGAATGAAATATCTGAAGGTTTAAAGTCAGTAGTTCATCAATTACGAACACATGACAAATTAAAACCACCAAGTAAACCCTCAGAAACCAATAATAGTAAACCACAGAGTACCAAAGGTACTCCAAATCAATCTAGACAATATAATTCAACACAAAGTGGAACAGTGGCAGTGTGGGCGTATATGCAGTGGGACCCTCCAAGCCTATAGTTACTGTGTCACCCAAGAACGTGACACCAAAGGGTACTGGAAGCTATGGAACATGTTTGTTCTGCAATGAGAAACATTCAATGTACCACTGCCCTAATTTTCCTGATAGTGACGCCCGTGTTGAGCGACTCAAAGATTTGCAACATTGCACGAGGTGCCTCAGGAAACATAACATCAACGGACTTGTGATACCCAATTACACACCTGTAATAGGTGTAACAAAAGGTCAGCACCATGCAGCATTGTGCAGAGACACCAAAACAACGTCTCCAAACCCCAAGGTGGAAGATAGCATTCCCACCTCAGTACAGTACTGCAAGGTGCAACAAACAAAGAGTGTCCAATACGGCAAAGTCTAAAGGTAATACGACTTTGCCTACTGCCCAAATTACCATCCTGAATAAGAGGGCCAAGGTCCATACCCGTGGGTTGTTTGACCAAGGATCCCAGAGAACATTTGTCACTAAAAGTTGGCAGATGAACTACAATTAAGGCCTGTAGCCCAGACGTCATTCAACATCTCAGGGTTTGTAACAGATGCAGGACCTCAAGTCTACCAGGTGGTACAACCATCAGTACGCTTAGGCAGGTACGTCTGTCGAGTACAAGCCATTGTGGTGGACAAAATACCAGTAGACCTACAAGTTCAAGGTCTGAGAGCAACAGCAAATTCCTGAGAAATAGAGGAATAAAATTGGCAGATAATATTAAGTCTGATCACCTCACTGACTTCGGTCTCCTTGTTGGGACAGACTATTGTCATCGATTCATCGGTAGCCCTACTAAATATCAGGGTATAACCATGTTAAACTCTGCAGGAGGTAAATTACTCTCAGGCCCAGTATCAAGCCTGAGGAGGACCTATGCCTGCAGATAAACAATACCAGTAGAAATCTAATTTGTCAGCTGATTATATTTCTCCAGTAGCATTATACTAAGGAGATTACAGCTGACTATACCAACAGAGGTTGATGTTAGTATCATCATTTAAAGCTGAAGATGAGTTCATGAGGCCTCAGTGGCAAATCAGTGAACAGTAGCCTAAAACAGCTACAAGTCACTGCGACCAATGTCACTGAACCCACTGCAGTCTCAGAACCATACTTTACTTAATGATGAGCTATTCAATCTTCTGAATCAATTAACTAAATTAAACCCCAATAAATCTGATGACTGATTTGATACATTTATTATTTAATCAAGATGTATTCATGGGCCTCAGTGTTTATATATCAGTGACCAGTTACCTGAAGAAACTTCAAGTTATATCTAATGTCACTGATCTCACTGCAGTCCCTGAATCATACTTGACTGTAGTACTTGATCACATTCAGTCTTCTGGGTTAAATAATATGTAATAAGGCTTGAATATTAGCCTTTCAAGAGTGACAGGGAAATGAAATCGCATTAGACTTCTAACCCCTGCAACTCTAGTACGGGACATCCGTCCTGTACGAACAGACGCACAAATGTGTGATTACTAACTACTAACATCAAATTAATCTAATAATTCGAAGGAGGAGTATCGGGTTCGTCTGTTCTAACAGGACTTCGACCCGTGAGCAGCCCCCTGGGGAATTATGTCAGAAAATCCGACACCATTTTAATAATATCATACAGACAGATAATAACTGTATTACCAACAAGTTACCCATAGAAAACGTAACTTGTAGTGGAATTACCGTCTATAGAAAACGGGATATCATCACCACATACTATTATAATTCACCAGCTATTCTGCTGGGAATTATTCTTAAATACATAAGTCTTTGGACTTTACCATCATAAAAACATCTTATATAATTAACTTAATTATCAATATTAAAGTAGAGTAAATGTGACCCTTCTATCACGTTCTGAAATCTGGACAATGTAAGCCAGGCGTCAGAGTGGAGGAAGGGGGCAGCCATTGTTGTTATACGAGACCAGAGGCTCACACGGAGCAAATTCGGCTCCTGTTAATTTTACTTGGACGTAGTGTTATGGATACCAAAGGTGTACCATCTGTCAACACGCTGTCAACAAATCAAGTTAAGTGTTCTTTCCGAAACCCATTATTTATCATTAGTGGCCATTAATGTCATTATATAGGGTGACCGGTTAGATCACATGGAAGCCTCAAACTAAAGGTAATTAAGCCAGGTCTTCATGTTCCATGTACTGTTTTCTCTGATATACTTGTCATATATAGGTATCTGGCTTCACAGCTAGCGCACTTTGACAGGTCAAGACGAGGATGCAAGATTTGTGCACCAGTTACTGGGTGATATGGAAGCTACCTCAAAGAGGATAATTTGGTGTCTACACCCTAGTTATTGGTGGACTAACTGCTGTACTATAAGATAAGGAACCTCTTAATGTATGTAGTTATTTCTGTAGTTTGATTGGCTGCATATATATATTAATTAATAACCCCCCCCTAATGTGTAGAGGATCGATTTGTGAGATTATGAGATTATTGCAGAAATACAGTCCACTTATCATTATACAAATTGCTATTGAAGTATATAAATTAACGTAAATATAAATTCATATAAATTTAATAAATATAAATCTCACAGGTCGGTTCCCACATGCATACCATGCACGTTGATGGAGAAGATTGTGCAAAAAAAGATAGTGGAACCTCTGGAGCGAAGAAACTTAGTAACACAACCTCAGCATAGGTTCAGGGATGGGAAGTCATGCCTCACAGGATTAGTTGAATTTTACGACCAGGCAACAAAATTCAGGCAAAAAAGAGAGGGGAGAGCTAACTGCGTATTTTTGGATTGCCAGAAGACCTTTGACACAGTAACACACAAGAGATTAGTGCACAAGCTGGAGATGCAGGCAGGAGTGAAAGGGGCAGTACTCCATTAGATAAGGGAGTACCTAAGCAGCAGGAGACAGCGAGTCACTGTGAGGGGTGAGGTCTCAGACTGGCGCAGCGTCAACAGTGAAGTCCCACAGGGATCAGTCTTTGGACCTATACTGTTTCTGATATATGGAAATGATCTCTCAAAGAATATAGAATCGTTCCTCTCATTGTTTGCTGATGATGCAAAAAGTATAAGGATGATTAAGATGGAGGAAGATAGTATAAGGAATCATGATGACGTAGACAAACTGAATGAATGATCCAACAAATGGCTACTAAAGTTCAGCCCGAGTACATGTAAGGTGATGAAACTAGGCGGTGGAAACCAGGAGGCCTGACACAGGATACCGAGTGGGAGATGAAGTCCTTCATGAAAAGGACAGAGAGAAAGATCTAGGAGTTGATATCACACCAAACCTCTCTCCTGAAGCCCACATAAAAAGAACATCTGTGGCGTATGCGAGGCTGGCTAACATCAGAACTGCCTTCAGGAACCTATGTAAGGAATCATTCAGAACCTTGTATACCACATATGTAAGACCAATTCTGCAGTATGCGGCTCCAGCATGGAGCCCGTATCCTGTCAAGCACAAGTTGACTTTGGAAAATGTTCTAGGCTAGTCCCAAGAACTAAGAGGCATGAGTTACGAGGAAAGGCTGCATAAAATGCGCCTCACGACGATATGATCACTACCTACAAAATTCTCAGGGGAATTGACGGGGTAGATAAGGATAAACTGTTTAACACGGGTGGTACGCGAACAAGGGGACACAGGTGGAAACTGAATACCCAAATGAGCCACAGGGATGTTAGAAAAAACTTTTTCAGTGTCAGAGTAGTTAACAGGTGGAATGCATTAGGCAGTGATGTGGTGGAAGCTGACTCCATACACAGTTTCAAATGTGGATATGACAGAGCCCAGTAGGCTCAGGAATCTGTACACCAGATGATTGACTGATGAGAGGCGGGACCAAAGAGCCAGAGTTCAAACCCCGTCAGCACAACTAGGTGAGTACAGCTACTTCCTGGTGACCTGGCACAGTGCCACTTTACGATATCTATTTTCTGATGTACTGGCACAGTGCCACTTTATCACAGCTATTTTCTGAAGTTGAGGCACAGTACCACTATACAATAGTTACTACCTGGTGACCTTGCACAGTGCTACTTTATTATAGTCTGTTTTTGATGCCCTGGCACAGTACTATTTGACAACAGTTATTTCCTGATATTCTGGCACAGTGCCACTCTACCACAGCTATTTGCTAATGTCCTGACACAGTGCCACTTTACCATAAATGATTCATTGTGACTTGGCACAGTGCCACTTTACCCCAGGTATTTCTGGATGTTCTGCCACAGTGCCACTTTACAACCGATATTTCATCATGACCTGGCACAGTGTCACTCTATTACAATAACTTACAGATAACCTGGCACAGTGTCACTCTATTACAATAACTTACAGATACCCTGGCACAGTGTCACTCTATTACAGTAACTTACAGATAACCTGGCACAGTGTCACTCTATTACAATAACTTACAGATAACCTGGCACAGTGTCACTCTATTACAATAACTTACAGATAACCTGGCACAGTGTCACTCTATTACAATAACTTACAGATAACCTGGCACAGTGTCACTCTATTACAATAACTTACAGATAACCTGGCACAGTGTCACTCTATTACAATAACTTACAGATAACCTGACACAGTGTCACTTTACCAAAGGTATTTCCTCTTGACCAGGCAGTTTTAGGATAAGACTCTTAAGTCTTATCACTCGTATATTGTTAATTTCCACCTTCGTGACACCGGATTCTGTCGACAGCCGCGCGAGATGAAACTGGCAATAATGAGATATGGATTAACGTCGCGTTGACTATATGGTCGGTAGTACAAATCTTTCACGTCCTACACGGACGAGCGACAACTTCAGAATGCTGGGGACAACGTGGGCCGCTGGCTTCCAGGCTGCTCCCTCAGTACTTCTATGTTCTTTGAAACTAGCCAATCCCGTGGCAGGCCATGCTGGCTGAACCAATCACAACCTTGGTTCAGGGGAGGTGCTAAGACATGACGTCATCCGGCTAGACCTCTGGTTACACAAACCGTTGGCCTGGGCCGGGCCCTCCTGACCACAGCTCCCAATTGTACCACGTGACACTAAAACTGGATTTTTCACCCCCTGGAGTTTCAAGCTGTAATACATATTACACATTGCTGTAATTTCTGAACGCTAGTCTACAGACACTGCATTGCGTCCATCACGAGGGTACACGTTTTATGCTTCATTTTCTACTACCACTAGAAATTGGGCGTGTGGGAGGCACCACCCCTAGCTGGTCCTGGGTGGGAGCTGAGCGTGGGGGAATAGTTGGGGAAAAAGGAGACTACGAGGGGCTCCCGCCATCGGCTGAGATGGATGACAGACGGATGAGCGTGAGCTTAACGTGAAGAAGTGCGCGCGAGCCGGGGCCAAGTGCGTGAGTCTCAGCTTGGGGAAGTCGTCTTGTGAAGCTCATCTATATTTTTAGACTCTAGCTCTTGAGCCCCAGTCTTACTAGTTTTAAACAATCATATTTTGCTCGTAGTAAAGTCCCATTTATTCTAGTGTACTTATTCATAGATGTTTTGGAGAACCTTAGATGATTTGGGGAATTTTGGTTTTGGGAAACCTTTGATGAAACCATCTAACCATCTATTTTTGGTCGTAGTAAAGCTTTCTGTCTTAGACGCGATAAAGCACGTAAATTATTGTGATCGTCTCAAAGTTCTCCAAATGTATTTGCTAGAGAGCATACGAAAGAGATATAAAATAATATACCCCTGGAAGATACTGAAGGACCAACCCGCCAAACACACACCGAAACTACGACGTTGGTAGAACGTTCGAAGAAGTTTTAGCACCTCCTAACCAGTTATAACAACCAATATAGCAAGTTGTAACAACGTTCTAATACGTCATAAACACGTTAAGCCAAGATGTAACAACTTTATTACAAGTTATAGCAAGCGGAAAATAGAGACAGTTTCGGTTTGTGTTTCCAGGGAAGTCCCAAAACTACACATTAAAATAACACATACTGGAGTGAACGATATGGAAGAAAATACACATTAGAATCAGTGAAGAGCAGAGGTGCCATAGGCATAATCAGAGAACACTGTATGAACATCAGAGGTCCACGGTTGTTCAGCATCCTCACAGCGAGTAAAAGAAATATTGCCAGAACAGTTTTTTGTTGTTGAAGATTCACTACCTGGAACAAAAAGTTCTAAGTAGCACGGGCTATAGTGAGCCCGTATTGTGCCGAAACAACCATGTCTAGGGAAGTAGAAGAACTCCCAGGACCCCGTCAAGCAGGTATCAAGAAGATGTTTTACCGCCTAGTTATAGCACCATGGGTATCACTAACAGGGATTAATGACCAATGAGGTCCAGTCACTGGAATGGATGACCCAACTTAGATGTATTGGGCTGGTTGTACTGGTCAACTTACATTTAATGGATTACTTGTATTTTTGGCCGTAGTAAAGCTTTCTGTCGTAGAAATTTAATTTAAATCATCATATTTTGGGGGTGTAGTAAAATGGCTTTCTGTCATAGCAATTTTAATTTAAATCATTATATTTTGGACGTAATAAAGGTTATTGTATTTTCAAATTTTGCATTTCCTTATTATTTCTTACTAACGTAATTTCAGAATGTGGTAAAAGTATTCGTTTGCCTTGTTCGGGTAGAATGTAGACACAGTAGTCGCCTCTGTATATATTTATTGACCGAGACAACAAGGTATATATCTGCCTAGCCGAGGTCCACCTACTCTGAGTCTGTGAGGAGAACTGAGGCTGCTGGGAGCAATGGCTGGTGCTCCTCTGTCTGGCATGACGTCAGAGGCCTACTTGCCTGTGATTGGTTACATTTCAACTGACATATAATTTGAGTATAACAAAAGTGTGATAAAAGTGATGAGTGTGAACAAGTGTGAGAGTAGTGTGTGTGTACTTACCTAGTTGTACTTACCTAGTTGTGCTTGCGGGGGTTGAGCTGTGGCTCTTTGGTCTCGCCTCTCAACTGTCAATCAACTGGTATACAGATTCCAGAGCCTATTGGGCTCTATCATATCTACATTTGAAACTGTGTATGGAGTCAGCTTCCACCACATCAGTACTTAATGCATTCCATTTGTTAACTACTCTGACACTGAAAAAATTCTTTCTAATGTCTCTTTTTTTTTCTCATTTGGGTACTAGGTTACCACTTGTGTCCCCTTGTTCATGTTCCACCCGTGCTAAAGAGTTTATCTTTGTCCACCCTGTCAATTCCCCTGAGAATTTTGTAGGTGGTTGTCAGGTCTCCCCTTACTCCGCTGTTTTCCAGGGACGTGAGGTTTAGCTCCCTTAGCCTTTCCTCGTAGCTCATACCCCTCAGTTCTGGGACCAGTCTGATGGCATTCCTCTCCATCTTATCTAACTTTGTCTTGTGTTTAACCAGGTATGGACTCCAGGCTGGAGCTGCAAACTCCATGATTGGTTTTACATAAGTGGTATACAAGATCCTGAACGATTCCTTGCATAAGTTTCTAAAGGAAGTTCTTATGTTGGCCAGTCTAGCATATGCCGATGATGATATCCTTTTGATGTGGGCCTTTGGGGACAGGTTCGGTGTGATATCAACCCCTATATCTTTCTCTCACTTTTACTCTTGCAGGATTTCACCTCCCAGATGGTACATTGTGTCCAGCCTTCTGCTCTTATTGCCTAATTTCATTACTTTACACTTTACTGTGTTGAACTTTAGTAGCCATTTTATAGACCATTCGGCCAGTTTGTCCAGGTCGTCCTATAGTCTGTCTATCTTCATCTGTCTTGATTCTTCTCATAATTTTTGCATCATCAGCAAACATTGAGAGGAATGAGTCTATACCCTCTGGAAGGTCGTTTACATATATTAGAAACCGGATGGGTCCAAGTACAGAGCGCCGTGGAACCCCGCTGGTGACATCTCGCCACTCTGATGTCTCCCCCCTCACAGTTACTCGCTGTTTCCTGTTGCTTAGATACTCCCTTATCCACTGACGCACCTTACCTTTTACTCCTGCCTGTTGCTCCAACATTTGTAACAGCTTTTTGTGAAGTACGGTGTCAAAGGCTTTCTGACAGTCCAAGAAAATGCAGTCTTCCCACCCTTCTCTTTGTTGCCTAATTTGTTTTGCTTGGTCATATAATTCTATTTGTTACGGACTCGTCAGCACCGTCTGAGTATGGCCTGATAATTCCAGTGCCATCTATGGGTCTGTACTCAAACTCCTCTAGAATTAGACGCTACATAGACAATGCCATCCATTGGTGGTGGCATGATAGTGGCAAACGGCTCTGGTTTCCTGCTCTGGCTAGCAAGAGAGGTCGTTGTCGATGACCTCTGGTGAGGTGGCGGCTCAAGATCAGCGCCATCTGTTGTGCTACAGAGCACAATGTCAAGTCCCTAGTGAGGAAGTGTTACTTCTTGCTTTCACCAGGATCATCCATATAACTGATGACGTGTTTGTGTCCACAGAGATGACGTGAAGCAACAATCGCACTGAGGATGGCAGTTTACCTTGGGCAGCCTACGTTCTCCCGACTTAGTCCTGCAAGACGACTAAGTAAGCCGCCGCCGATCTGAAGCAGTGTGTGTTGACCGCTGTTGAAGTAGTATTGGAAGAGATCGGCGTATCCCGGGACTGGCTTAGGGAAGAAACGGGCGTCAGTGAGGTGCCTGTTGGGAAGTGCTGCTAGCCGGTAGCTAGAGGCTTCTGCCAGGAGTTCGCTACCCCTGTATCAATTGTGTTGTGGCCCCAATCAGCGTGTGGCTGAGGTTCTCTGCCAGCAAGTGGCTGGAGAGTGGTCATGGGGTATTGGCACCTCGTGATACTGTCAGTACGCTGGCCCACAGGAAAGGTGAACTTGCCAGTGTTTCCCAGTATGGTTGGAAAAGGTACTGAGTGCAGTGGAACACTGGGAATAGCGAATTCTGCCTTGTGTGCGTTTTGAGTGTCGTGTGTGAAAGCGACACTTGTACATAAGTATAGTAATATTCCATTTTTATATATCTGTTTATGGTGATGGTAAATATATTGGTGAAGGGAATATTGTTTTGTTCATCTCTCCCTTATTAATTCATTGCATTATCTGGCCAATTCCTTGAAAGCAACTACCGACTTGGGGTCGAATACAACGAATAAGGTTCATCCATCAAGAACCCGGTTACTGGTCTATAGTGACTGTAACACTATTAAACTTGTGAGGTATGATTTACCATATCTGAACCCTTGCTGGTGGTGTGTTACAAAGATATTTCCCTGCAGATGCTCTACGAGCCTTTCTCTCAGGATATTCTCCACCATCTTGCATGGTATACAAGTTAGGGAAACTGGCCTGTAGTTCAGCGCCTTTTGCCTGTTACCCTTTTTGTATATTGGGACTACATTAGCTGTCTTCCAGCTTTCCGGTAGGTCTCCTGTTTTGCGTGACCTGTTATACATCATAGAGAGTGGCACACTTAGTGCCTCTGCACCTTCTTTTCATATCCACGATGAGATTCTGTCAGGCCCAACAGCCTTTGTCACATTCAGCTTCAACAGATTCCTTTTGACCTCATCACTGGTGAGACCAAATTTCTCCAAGGTTGCTTGGTTTGCCTCCTCATTTATTGCAGGGACTTCTCCTTGTTCTATTGTAAAGACCTCCTGGAATCTGAGTATTTGCACTCTCCTTCTTGTCATTCTCTGTTCACCCCTTTTCTCAGTTTCATCACTTGTTCCTTCACTGCTGTTTTCCCCTTGATGTGGTTGTGGAGCAGTTTTGGTTGGGTCTTGGTTTTACATGCGATGTCATTTTCATACTGTCTCTCTGCTTCTGTGTGTGTGTATGTGTTTGTGTACTCACCTAATTGTGCTAGCGGGAGTTGAGCTCTGGCTGTTTGGTCCCGCCTCTCAACCGTCAATCAACAGGTGTACAGGTTCCTGAGCCTATTGGGCTCTATCATATCTACACTTGAAACTGTGTATGGAGTCAACCTCCACCACATCACTTCCTAATGCATTTCATTTGTCAACCACACTGACATTATAAGTGTTCTTTCTAATATCTCTGTGGCTCATTTGGGCACTCAATTTCCACCTGTGTCCCTTAGTGGGACACGTGTATGTGTGTGTGTGTGTAATTACCTAAGTGTAGTTACAGGATGAGAGCTACGCTCGTGGTGTCCCGTCTTCCCAGCACTCTTTGTCATGTAACGCTATGAAACTACTGATGGTTTTGGCCTCCACCACCTCACCTAATTTGTTCCAATCGTCTACTACTTTGTTTGTAAAAGTGAATTTCTTATATTTCTTCGGCATCTTTGTTTAGTTAGTTTAAATCTATGACCTCATGTTCTTGAAGTTCCAGGTCTTGGGAAATCTTCCCTATCATTTTTTTACTATTTTGTACGTAGTGATCATATCTCCTCTTTTTCTTCTATCTTCTTGTTTTTGGCATATTTAATGCCTCTAACCTCTCCTCGTAGCTTTTGCCCTTCAGTTCTAGGAGCCATTTATTAGCATGTCTTTGCATCTTTTCTAGTTTGTTGATGTGCTTCTAAAGATATGGGGCACCACACAACCGCTGCATATTCGAGCTTTGGCCTAACAAAAGTCCTGAACTGTTTCTTTACTATTTTGCTATCCATGTATTTAAAAGCAATTCTGAAGATAGATAGCGTGGCATAGGCTCCTCGCACAATGTTCTTTATGTGGTCCTCAGGTGATAGTCTTCTTTCTAGAACCACCCCTAGATTTCTTTATCAGAAGTCTTTAAAGATTTTCCACATAATTTATAGGTTGTGTGGGGTCTGTTCTATTCCACATTTCATCACATGCTATTTATTTACATTAAATTCCATTTGCCAAGTGGTGTTCTATATACTTAATATTAGACAATGAACATTTCCGGTGCAAGAACTGAACCCTGTGGTACTCCGTTTGTGACATTTCTCCAGTCCGATACACTTCCTCTTATTACTGCCCTCATTTTTTTACCAGTCAGAAAATTTTTCATCCATGTTAGCAGCTTAGCTGTCGCCCCTCCAATGTGTTCCAGTTTCCAGAACAACCAGAACAATGTGGAACTCTGTTGATGGCCTTATTTTAGGTCCAGATAGATGCCTTCAACCCAAGCATCCTTTTCCTATAAAATCTCTGTGGCTCGATCAAAGAAACTAAGTAAATTCGATACACGGGATCTTCCCGATCGAAAACCAAACTGTCTGATATTATAAAGTTTTTTCTCCGGGTGTTCTACCCATTTAGTTTGAATTATTTTTTCCAATAGTTTGACTATTACACTTGTCAATGATACAGATGTACTCACCTAATTGTACGAACCTAATTGTGCTTGCGGGGATTGAGCTCTGGCTCTTTGGTCCCGCCTCCTAACCGTCAATTTACTGGTGTACAGATTCCTGAGCCTACTGGGCTCTATCATATCTACATTTAAAACTGTGTATGGCGTCAGCCTCCACCACATCACGGCCTGATGCATTCCATCTGTTAACTACTGACACTGAAAAAGTTCTTTGTAACGTCCCTGTGACTCATTTGGGTACTCAGTTTCCACCTGTGTCCCCTTGTTCGCGTACCACCAGTGTTGAATAGTTTATCCTTGTCTTTTCTGTCAATACCCCTGAGGATTTTGTAGGTTGTGATCATGTCTCCCCTTACTCCTTTTTCTTCCAGTGTTCTAAGGTGCATCTCTTGCAGCGTTTCCTCGTAACACATGCCTCTTAGCTATGGGACTAGTCAAGTGGCATACCTCTGAACTTTTTCCAGCTTCGTCTTGTGCTTAACAAGGTACGGGCCCCATGCTGGGGCCGCATACTCCAGGACTGATCTTACATATGTGGTATACAAGATTCTGAATGATTCCTTACACAGGTTCCTGAATGCTGTTTTGATGTTAGCCAGTCTCGCATATGCCACAGACGTAATTCTTTTTATGTGGGCTTCAAGAGGCAGGTAAGGTGTGATATCAACCCCTAGATCTTTCTTTCCATTCGAAGACCTATCTCCCATTCTGTATCCTGTGTCTGGCCTTCTGTTTCCGCCGCCTAGTTTCATTACTTTGCATTTACTTGGGTTGATCTTGAGCAGCCATTTGTTGTACCATTCATTCAATCTGCCCAGGTCATCTTGTAGCCTCCTACTATCCTTCTCTGTCATCAGCAAACATTGAGAGAAACGAGTCTATACCCTCCGGGAGATCATTTACATATATCAGAAACAGTATAGGTCCAAGGACTGACCCCTGCGGGACTCCACTTGTGAGGTCTCGCCAATCTGAGACCTCACCTCTCACAGTGACTCGTTGTCTTCTGTTGCTTATGCACTCCCTTATCCAATGGAGTATTTTCCCTTTCACTCCAACCTGCATCTCCAGCTTTATCACTAGCCTCTTGTGTGGTACTGTATCAAAGGCTTTCTGGCAATCCAAAAATATGCGGTCTGCCCATCCCTCTCTTTCTTGCCTGATCTTTGTTGCCTGGTTGTAGAATTCAATTAACCGTGTGAGGCAGGACTTACCCTCCCTGAACCCATGTTCATGCTGTGTAACAAAGTTCCTTCGCTCCAGATGTTCCACTAGCTTTCTTCACACAATCTTCTCCATCGGCTTGCATGGTATGCAGGTTAGGGACACTGGCCTGTAGTTCAGTACCTCCTGTCTATCCCCTTTCCTATATATCGGGACCACATAACTACTTTCCAAATTTCTGGCAGTTCCCTTTTGCCAGTGATTTGTTATACACTATGGAGATGGTAAGCACAGTGCTTCTGCTCCTTCCTTTAGTATCCAAGGGGAAATTCCATCTGGGCCTATAGTCTTTGTCACATCTAACTCTAGTAACAACTTCCTTACTTCCTCACTGGTAATCTCAAATTCTTCCAGTGGTTCCTGGTTAACAATTCCCTCTCTTATCTCTGGAATTTCTCCTTGCTCTAAGTGAAGACCTCCTGGAATTTCTTATTCAGTTTCTCACACACCTCCTTATCGTTTGTAGTGAATCCTTGTGCCCCTATCCTTAATTTCATTACCTGTTCCTTTACTGCTGTTTATCTCCTGATGTGGCTGTGCAGCAATTTAGGTTAAGACTTTACCTTGCTCGCGATGTCATTTTCGTATTGTCTTTCTGCCTCTCTTCTCATCCTGACATATTCATTCCTGACCCCCTGGTATCTTTCTCTGCTCTCAAGTGTCCTGCTATTCCTATAGTTTCTCCATGCCCTTTTACTTTGCTGCTTAGCTAGCCTACATCTCTGATTAAACCATGGGTTTCTCGTCTTCATTTCGTTGTCTTTCTTTTGGACTGGGACATACTTGTTTGCTGCCTCCTTGCATTTCTGCGTGACGTAGTCCATCATGTCTTGGGCCGTCTTTCCCCTGAGCTCTGTATCCCATGTTATATCTGTTAGGAGTCTTCTTATCTCCTCATAGTTACCCTTTCGGAATGCCAGCCATTTGTTTTCAGTACCCCTCCTCGAGTGTGTGTGTGTGTGTGTGCGTGTGTGTGTGTGTGTGTGTGTGTGTGTGTGTGTGTGTGTGTGTGTGTGTGCGCGATGAGTATGAGCATGCGTGATGAGAGCGAGAGTAGGTGAGTAGATGACCTTTGACCCTCATCCCTAGGCCTAACTATACATTCCATTCAAATTCCTGACAATCTCGTCACTCTTCATTCTTTTCCTGGGTATTGCATGTTACGTTTTCAAATCAAAGTGTTACTCTTCCCATAAGTTAACCTCGGTAGTGCATCGTAGTTCAATAAATTAGTAAGTTGTACAACAGATACTTAAGAAAAATATCTCTTATCTCCGCTTACAGTAGACCTCGCTGGCGTCCCGTCCATGAGTCTTCATTTCTGTAGGACTTTACGACCAAGGGTCTTACTCCTGATCTGTGCATTCTTAAGGTCCACGGACTGGTTCTGGACTAGCTGGTATGTGCCCCTGTCCAACAGTTGCCGTATCATTTCCTTCCTGTAATTCTCTGTTTTTCATATTACAACCATTGTTCCTTTGTCCGCTGGTTTGATGACTATGTCAGCCCTGTTTTGCAGGTTCTTTAGGGCGGCTTTTCCCTCTACTGTCATATTTGGCTTGTGTCTCTCTTGGACAGCTGAGAGCAGGTTGGTCCTCACTTCCTCTATCTTTGGGTGTAGGCCAAGCACACACACCTGCACACATTCTAGATGTGCAGGTGGGTTTTTTGGGTGCACATACCTGTAGGAAAGTGAAAGAGCATGTTAGTATTGTGTTTTGGTAAACCTAGCAGGTTTGTCTTCAGTTCTCTCGTCACTTTCAACCAGGAGACATTAACTTTGGCTTCTAAATCGTTGAGAGAGTCGTTTATTGCTGTTTCCCGTGCTCATCGTGTTGGTGTTCTGCGACAAAGGTGAGTCCTTTTCTGAGCATTAATCTTTCTTGGGGCGTCAGGTCAACTTCTGAGACAACTGCATGGGCTGGTTACTGTTTTGTCCGTCGCCGTCTCGGCAGGTCGTCCTCCCGTCGGGTCGTCTCCTCTGGGCAGCTGGTTACTATCTCTGGGGTTGGTACTCCGTCCTCCTCCAGCGTCGTCGTCGTCGTCTGGACGCCAGTGGTCCTCTGGATCGTCTAAGTTTCTGTTCCTACTCCAATCTCTGTTTTTGGATCTGAAAAAAAAGGTTTACGATGTTGGTCCCTGTTACCTTCTCTTTGGTTGGCGCTATTCCTCCCCTGGTTCTCCAGGGGTCTCTCTCAGTCTGTCGTTGTCACTATTCCTCCCCCTGGTTCTCCAGGGGTCTCTCTCAGTCTGTTGTTGTCACTATTCCTTCCCCTGGTTCTCCAGGGGTCTCTATCAGTCTGTCGACTGTTGGGGCTGTTGTTGTCTGCTCGGCTGTTGAGGCTGTTGTAGTCTGCTCGGCTGTTGAGGCTGTTGTAGTCTGCTCGGCTGTTGAGGCTGTTGTAGTCTGCTCGGCTGTTGAGGCTGTTGTTGTCTGCTCGGCTGTTGAGGCTGTTGTAGTCTGCTCGGCTGTTGAGGCTGTTGTTGTCTGCTCAGCTGTTGAGGCTGTTGTTGTCTGCTCAGCTGTTGAGGCTGTTGTTGTCTGCTCAGCTGTTGAGGCTGTTGTTGTCTGCTCGGCTGTTGAGGCTGTTGTTGTCTGCTCGGCTGTTGAGGCTGTTGTTGTCTGCTCGGCTGTTGAGGCTGTTGTTGTCTGCTCGGCTGTTGAGGCTGTTGTTGTCTGCTCGGCTGTTGAGGCTGTTGTTGTCTGCTCGGCTGTTGAGGCTGTTGTTGTCTGCTCGGCTGTTGAGGCTGTTGTAGTCTGCTCGTCTGTTGAGGCTGTTGTTGTCTGCTCGGCTGTTGAGGCTGTTGTTGTCTGCTCGGCTGTTGAGGCTGTTGTTGTCTGCTCGGCTGTTGAGGCTGTTGTTGTCTGCTGGGCTGTTGGAGCTGTTGTTGTCTGCTCGGCTGTTGAGGCTGTTGTTGTCTGCTCGGCTGTTGAGGCTGTTGTTGTTTGCTGGTCTGTTGAGGCTGTTGTTGTCTGCTCGGCTGTTGAGGCTGTTGTTGTCTGCTCGGCTGTTGAGGCTGTTGTTGTCTGCTCGGCTGTTGAGGCTGTTGTTGTCTGCTCGGCTGTTGAGGCTGTTGTTGTCTGCTGGGCTGTTGGGGCTGTTGTTGTCTGCTGGTCTGTTGAGGCTGTTGTTGTCTGCTCGGCTGTTGAGGCTGTTGTTGTCTGCTGGGCTGTTGGAGGTGTTGGTCGTCGTAGTCGGTGTTACTGGTCCTCTTCCGGTAGTTCTGCCTGGGCTGCTATCGAGGTCAGCTGGCGGAGTTTACCGCCATTGGTGGTATTATCTGTATGTTCCGTACCTTCCGTACAAGAACATACACCGTACCTGTATGTTCTTGTGTGTTGTGACTGTATCCACCGTACCTGTATGTTCTTGTGTGTTGTGACTGTATCCACCGTACCTGTATGTTCTTGTGTGTTGTGACTGTACCCACCGTACCTGTATGTTCTTGTGTGTTGTGACTGTATCCACCGTACCTGTATGTTCTTGTGTGTTGTGACTGTACCCACCGTACCTGTATGTTCTTGTGTGTTGTGACTGTATCCACCGTACCTGTATGTTCTTGTGTGTTGTGACTGTACCCACCGTACCTGTATGTTCTTGTGTGTTGTGACTGTATCCACCGTACCTGTATGTTCTTGTGTGTTGTGACTGTATCCACCGTACCTGTATGTTATTGTGTGTTGTAACTGTATCCACCGTACCTGTATGTTCTTGTGTGTTGTGACTGTATCCACCGTACCTGTATGTTCTTGTGTGTTGTGACTGTATCCACCGTACCTGTATGTTCTTGTGTGTTGTGACTGTACCCACCGTACCTGTATGTTCTTGTGTGTTGTGACTGTACCCACCGTACCTGTATGTTCTTGTGTGTTGTGACTGTACCCACCGTACCTGTATGTTCTTGTGTGTTGTGACTGTATCCACCGTACCTGTATGTTCTTGTGTGTTGTGACTGTGTCCACCGTACCTGTATGTTCTTGTGTGTTGTGACTGTACCCACCGTACCTGTATGTTCTTGTGTGTTGTGACTGTACCCACCGTACCTGTATGTTCTTGTGTGTTGTGGCTGTAAGTAGGGTAAAGTGCGACTACGACCGCGCGCACCAGCTGCCCCAGGTGGCACTCTTGAGTGCCAGCCGACAGGTGCCGCGCGCGTCGTCGTAGTCACATGGGGTTTTGGGGCAATTTCCCGGAAGTTTTGGCGTGTTTCGGACGCGTGTGAGCGTCCGATGTTTGGGTATGTGGTCATGAAAGAGGGGAGGTCATGTTGACGAGTGCCAGGTGGTGCGCGAGGTCAACGTCACAGCGCGGGTGTCTAGTCACATAGGGTTTTTGGGGGATTTCCCGGAAGTTTGACGCGTGGCGGACTTGAGTGGCGGGCGAGCAGGTGCGGTCCCCCACCCCGCGCGCGCGGTATGTGGTCAGGAAAGATTGGAGATCTTGTTGTGTGAGAGTAAGTGGTGGAGTAAGAGGAAGGAGTGAAATGAATATGTGTGTTTAGCAAGTGATAGAGTAAGAAAATAGAAGGAAGATGGAGGAAGGAGTAAAAGAGTTGATCGTGAGTTAGTGTGTAGATGAGAGAAGGCAGCACGGTCTGTTATGTTGTTTTGGGATGGGAGCTGGATGGAGCTTCCCCTTCGTCTGGAGAGAGTGCTCTGGGCCATTATGTGGTTAGACAAACCCATTGACTCCCCTACAGGAAGGTCTTAAGTGATGTTTGTAAGAAATGCATGGAAAAGACACGGGGCTGCACCTGGCTTTTTCTGTGTTCGGGTCAAGAAAGAGAGAAGTCACTCTCGTTGTGAGACTGCAGCGGGCCATTATGTGGTTAGACAAACCATTAACGTCCCCTACAGGAAGAGCTAAGTGTGTGTGTGTGTGTGTGTGAGGATGAGGGCAAAGTCTCCTGCAGGAGGGGAGTGTACCATTACCTAAAGCGTTTTTCAATGTCGCGACGGGGTAAGCGTACTGGTCGCAGGTTGGAGCCTGACTGGTCATCTTTCCAACTAGTCTGGGTATTTCTCCTACGACACCGGAAGTGGTGGGACACCCATTACCATTGCGTTTCGCCAGGGTCTGCGACTCTCTCTCTATCTGTCTCTGTCTCCCTGTCTCTCTCTCTCTCTCTCTCTATCTGTCTCAGTCTCTCTGTCCCCATGTCTCTCTCACTCTCTATCACTCGCTCTGTCTCTGTCTCTGTCTCTCTCTCTCTCTCTCTCTCTCTCTCTCTCTCTCTCTCTCTCTCTCTCTCTCTCTCTCTCTCTCTTCAGATCATTTAATAGTTGGGGAAAGTAACATCATTTTCCTTTCTCCTGCTGCCGCTGTTCACATATCTTTCTCCATTTCACTTAGACTGACAACGCATCAGAGGATGATCACCATGTCAATTTTCAAGCCCGCCTTCACTCTCACCCTTACATCCTTGTAAGGTAACACGACCAATATGCTAACTTCGTTCTTTACCCAATATCATTAATGTAACGTGGAGAATATACCAACTTCGTTCGTTCTTTGCCCAAATTTCATTTTAAGAGTAACGATCTGTCTCTCTGTCTGTCTCTGTCTCTGTCTCGGTCTCTGTCTCTCTCTCTCTCTCTCTCTCTCTGTCTCTGTGCCTCTCTCTCTGTCTCTGTCTCTCTCTCTCTCTCTCTCTGTCTCTGTCTCTCTCTCTCTATCTCTCACTCTGTCTCTGTCTCTGTCTCTGTCTCTCTCCCTCTCTAAAGTCCACCACACGACACTTCACTTAGTAAACTCAGTCAAAGTCAGTAGGTTAGCATTTACTAAAAGAGAGAAACATTTCACATCGTCACGGAGACGCGATCTCTACCTACAAATTGTTCTTGTTAACTGTGATCACAACATCTGCTGGCCAAATAAATATCATTGAAATGTATGCATGTTTACTCAATCTCCATCACCTCTCCGTCCAACATCCATAGCAAGACTCCTGAATGAATGAACCGGCAGCCCCTCTCGCTGCAGTCTCACCTTCGTGATGGTTTGAGGTGTATTGAGATGGAGGATGTAATGGCTCGACCTTACCCTCTCCCCGTCCACCCCCACTTACCCTTACCCCTACCACCCCCTCCATGGCCGAACCATCACTGCCCCCTTCCCAGACCGGATGTTCAACTAAGCTTTAGTATCACCATTCTTTGCTGAAATAGCATTTTTTTAAGAATATCCAGTCATAAGCAGGTCTTCAATCTTATTATTATAACAAATCATAATTTGCTGTTCTCTCTCTCTGTCTCTCAGTCTCTCTGTCTCTCAGTCTCTCTCTCTCTCTCTCTCTCTCTCTCTCTCTCTCTCTCTCTCTCTCTCTCTCTGTCTCTCTATCTCTCTGTCTCTCTGTCGCTCTGTCTCTCTGTCTCTCTGTCTCTCAATCTCTCAGTCTCTGTCTCTCAGTCTCTCAGTCTCTCTCTCTCTCCAGATCATTTAGTAGTTGGGGAAAGTAACATCAGTTCCTTTCTCCTGCTGCCGCTGTTCACGTATCTTTCTCCATCAAGGCTGTCTCTCTTAAGACCTACATCATCCAATGTAAAACACCAATCGACGAGAATAAGACCGGTGAGTCGATAGTGAAATAGCTCTGGGTTAAGTCTGTTTTTCAGTTCTTGTAACACAGTCAATGTAGCGTAATGGGAAACCAGTCTTTCTACTGCCTACATAAATAGCGTTTGAAAATGTATGCAAGTCTAGACAAACTCCTATAGCCCTTACATTCTAACACAAATAAAATATTAGCACATGATTGCATCGCATTATATCATCATTAAGTAACGTGGAGATCAACTTTCTGGCTGTTGTCCGAATATCATTATTGAAATGTGAACTCCATTTAGCCAAACACTATATCTCCATTACATCTCATAGCATATGAATATTACGGTATACCAGTTTTAACCCTCTATAACACAATGTAACATAACTTTCTACAGACCAAATATCGTTTTTAAATGAAAGTATGACTTAGTCCTTATTCATTACATCTCTCACCATATAAAATATTGGCGTCTACCCCTTTTAGCCCTCTGTAACACAGTGTAACGTAACGCAAATCAACTTTTTGCAGTCCAAAATGTCATTTTGAAACGGAAAGTGAGGGTTAGACCATCTCCATTACATCTCTTACCATATAAATAATTGATGGCCACCCCTTTTAGCCCTCTGTAACACAATGTAACACAACGTAACGTATCGCAAATCAACTTTTTGCAGTCCAAAATGTCATTTTGAAACGGAAAGTGAGGGTTAGACCATCTCCATTACATCTCTTACCATATAAATAATTGATGGCCACCCCTTTTAGCCCTCTGTAACACAATGTAACACAACGTAACGTATCGCAAATCGACTTTTTGCAATCCAAAATGTCATTTTTAAATGAAAGTATGACTTAGTCCATCTTCATTACATCTCTCACCATATAAAATATTGGCGTCTACCCCTTTTAGCCCTCAGTAACACATTGTAACGCTACGTCGCGTAACGCAAATCAACTTTTTGCAGTCCAAAAGGTCATTTTGAAACGGAAAGTGAGGGTTAGCCCATCTCCATTACATCTCTACCATATAATTAATTGTTGACTACCCCTTTTAGCCCTCTGTAACACAATGTAACACACCGTAACGTATCGCAAATCAACTTTTTGCAGTCCAAAATGACATTTTTTAAATGAAAGTATGACTTAGCACATCTCTTACCATATAATATTGTCCTCTACCAGTTTTAGCCCTCTAACACAATGTAACGTAACGCAATCAACTTTTACAGCCCAAAATGACATTTTTAAATAAAGTAGGACTTAGTCCATCTCCATTACATCTCCTTCAATAAGAATATTACGGTCTACCAGTTTTAGCCCTCTGTAACACAATGTAACGTAACGGGGAAAATCATCTTTGTCGGATGAGCAAATAACATTATTGAAAATGACATCCGTGTTTAGCCATTACATCCAAAACACAAGAAAAATATTACCGTTTTTCTTGAGAAACTTATATGTGGAGATCATATCTCCAGAGTCCACACAATAAGCCACACATCACACATCTTCTGTTTTCAAATCGCAGCTCGCATCTAATTTAATGTTATTTTTTTTTTTGCAGAAACTATGTTTTGAGATTAAGCTCAATGTCGGCAATTACTATTCGTATCATCAAACTCCTTTCAGTCAACAAAATTCACATTTCATATCGCGTGTGTAGATTAGAGAGAGAAGGCAAACATAGCGTGCAGCTAGTCAAAACTTATCATAACAGATATGATTTCACAGAGTTTTTCAACCTTTGCCAGTTTTTTTTTCATTGTTATCTCTTCACTCGTGCTAAGTGAGTCAGACAAAATGTGACATTTCATTTCATTATTAGCCATGCAATATGCTATTAGCTAGATAGTCAAAACATATAACAAGCGTTATTTCACAGGAATTTTTTCTAGCAAATATGCTTCCTTTAAACAGTTCAACACATCAAACACCAGCAGTCTGCGAAATTCCCTTTAGTCAATAATCATCCTTTACAGTATTTCTTGACTAGAATAGCACTCCAAAACATAAGTGGTCATTTTTATTCTCACTGTCGCACTATAGTCAATAATTTGTTTCGCAGAGTGACAAGTTATGCCTAGTGACGAGATTTCATGGTGTGCATAGTTTAAGAGAGTTCATACTGTATTAATTACGGTCATGGATATCTTATGTTATGTTTATGAAGACCATCTCTTCTTATTTTTTTATAATTTTCACGCCCCACAGCTTTACAGTCTTCTCATATTCTTTTTCAAATAAAGTTTGCTTACTGTTTTCCAGTAGATCGGCCTCACATTACATATATTAATCAATTTTCAAATTCAGTTCAGTTTCTTTTCAATATCGCAGCTTTGTTGCCCCCACAGCCCGTATCTAGTTCAAGACCTCTTATTATCAATGTCATTAATACGGTTATCATCAACCACGTATTGGATGTCTCTGTCATTCAGTCATCAACGTAGTATGTGTTTAATGAACGTGAGAATCACTTCATGTGCACTCATTTTAGTTTAGTTTAAAGTTTTACATCTTGAATTAATACCGCTATTGGTTAGCTCAGACATTCAGTTAACATCTCAGTAAGTGAAAATCTTTTCATGTGAGCTCATTTTTAGTTTAGGATAAGGTTTTTCCATCGTGAAATGCTATTATCAGTAACCAGGTATTGGATGACACTACCATTCAGTTTACATCTCAGTAACTGTTTACTGAACATTGTTATCCATCCATGCAACCTCATTTTTAGTTTTAAGTTTCTACATCGTAAAAATAAAATATTACTATCACCAGCCGTGTATCGGATAGCTCAACCATTCAGTTAACATCTCAGTAAGTGAAAATCTTTTCATGTGAGCTCATTTTTAGTTTAGGATAAGGTTTTCCATCGTGAAATGCTATTATCAGTAGCCAGGTATTGGGTGGGTGGACCATCCAGTTTACATCTCAGTAACAGTTTACTGAACATAGATATCCCTCCATGGGACCTCATTTTTAGTTTAAGTTTCTCCATCGTAAATAAAAATAAAATATTACTATCACAATCCTTGTATTGACCTGCTCCGGCATTCAGTTTACATCTCAGTAAGTGTTTACTGAATGCAAAATCGCTACATGTGTGGTCATAAGGTTTTCTCATCGTGAAATGCTATTATCAGTAACCAGGTATTGGATGACACTACCATTCAGTTTACATCTCAGTAACTGTTTACTGATCATTGTTATCAATCCATGCAACCTCATTTTTTTAGTTTTAAGCTTCTACATCGTAAAAAATAAAATATTACTAACACCAGCTATGTATCGGTAGCTCAACCATTCAGTTTACAGCTCAGTAACTGTTTACTGAACATAGACATCCCTCCATGTGAGCTCATTTTTTAGTTTAAAGTTTCTCCATCGTAAAAAATAAAATATTACTATCACAAACCATGTATTGGGTGGGTCAACCATCCAGTTTACATCTCAGTAATAGTTTACTGAACATAGATATCCCTCCATGTGACCTCATTTTTAGTTTAAAGTTTCTCCATCCTAAATAAAAAATAAAATATTACTGTCACAAACTTTGTATTGACCAGCTCCGGCATTCAGTTTACAACTCAGTAAGTGTTTACTGAATGCAAAATCGCTACATGTGTGGTCATTTAGTTTAAAGTTTCTCAATCTTTAAATATTACTATCATCATCAACCATGCATTGCCTGGCTAGTCTTTCAGTTTACATCTCAGTGAGTGTTAACTGAATGTGGAAATTATCACGTGTTAGCATTTAGTTTAGTTTCAAGTTTCAATTAAATACTAACATCATCCCAGTATTGGGCTGTCGGCATTCAGTTACCCACTCGGAGAGTGTTTACTGAACGTCGAAATCATTTCCTGTAGACACATTTTTTACTTGAACCCGTCTCCACTCCAAACCGGACCTCCGGTCCGAGTCATGACCGCCGGTCCTGACTGGTTTGGAGTGGAGACGGGTTCAAGTAAAAAATGTGTCTACAGGAAATGATTTCGACGTTCAGTAAACACTCTCCGAGTGGGTAACTGAATGCCGACAGCCCAATACTGGGATGATGTTAGTATTTAATTGAAACTTGAAACTAAACTAAATGCTAACACGTGATAATTTCCACATTCAGTTAACACTCACTGAGATGTAAACTGAAAGACTAGCCAGGCAATGCATGGTTGATGATGATAGTAATATTTAAAGATTGAGAAACTTTAAACTAAATGACCACACATGTAGCGATTTTGCATTCAGTAAACACTTACTGAGATGTGAACTGAAAGACTAAGCCGGCCAATGCATGGTTGATGTTGATAGTAATATTTTAAGATTGAGAAACTTTAAACTAAATGACCACACATGTAGCGATTTTGCATTCAGTAAACACTTACTGAGTTGTAAACTGAATGCCGGAGCTGGTCAATACAAAGTTTGTGACAGTAATATTTTATTTTTTATTTAGGATGGAGAAACTTTAAACTAAAAATGAGGTCACATGGAGGGATATCTATGTTCAGTAAACTATTACTGAGATGTAAACTGGATGGTTGACCCACCCAATACATGGTTTGTGATAGTAATATTTTATTTTTTACGATGGAGAAACTTTAAACTAAAAAATGAGCTCACATGGAGGGATGTCTATGTTCAGTAAACAGTTACTGAGCTGTAAACTGAATGGTTGAGCTACCGATACATAGCTGGTGTTAGTAATATTTTATTTTTTACGATGTAGAAGCTTAAAACTAAA
This sequence comes from Procambarus clarkii, assembly GCF_040958095.1. Lineage (NCBI taxonomy): Eukaryota > Metazoa > Arthropoda > Malacostraca > Decapoda > Cambaridae > Procambarus > Procambarus clarkii. The sequence goes on along the minus strand of NC_091195.1, from coordinate 2,831,691 downwards.
AAAATGAGGTTGCATGGATTGATAACAATGATCAGTAAACAGTTACTGAGATGTAAACTGAATGGTAGTGTCATCCAATACCTGGTTACTGATAATAGCATTTCACGATGAGAAAACCTTATGACCACACATGTAGCGATTTTGCATTCAGTAAACACTTACTGAGATGTAAACTGAATGCCGGAGCAGGTCAATACAAGGATTGTGATAGTAATATTTTATTTTTATTTACGATGGAGAAACTTAAACTAAAAATGAGGTCCCATGGAGGGATATCTATGTTCAGTAAACTGTTACTGAGATGTAAACTGGATGGTCCACCCACCCAATACCTGGCTACTGATAATAGCATTTCACGATGGAAAACCTTATCCTAAACTAAAAATGAGCTCACATGAAAAGATTTTCACTTACTGAGATGTTAACTGAATGGTTGAGCTATCCGATACACGGCTGGTGATAGTAATATTTTATTTTTACGATGTAGAAACTTAAAACTAAAAATGAGGTTGCATGGATGGATAACAATGTTCAGTAAACAGTTACTGAGATGTAAACTGAATGGTAGTGTCATCCAATACCTGGTTACTGATAATAGCATTTCACGATGGAAAAACCTTATCCTAAACTAAAAATGAGCTCACATGAAAAGATTTTCACTTACTGAGATGTTAACTGAATGTCTGAGCTAACCAATAGCGGTATTAATTCAAGATGTAAAACTTTAAACTAAACTAAAATGAGTGCACATGAAGTGATTCTCACGTTCATTAAACACATACTACGTTGATGACTGAATGACAGAGACATCCAATACGTGGTTGATGATAACCGTATTAATGACATTGATAATAAGAGGTCTTGAACTAGATACGGGCTGTGGGGGCAACAAAGCTGCGATATTGAAAAGAAACTGAACTGAATTTGAAAATTGATTAATATATGTAATGTGAGGCCGATCTACTGGAAAACAGTAAGCAAACTTTATTTGAAAAAGAATATGAGAAGACTGTAAAGCTGTGGGGCGTGAAAATTATAAAAAAATAAGAAGAGATGGTCTTCATAAACATAACATAAGATATCCATGACCGTAATTAATACAGTATGAACTCTCTTAAACTATGCACACCATGAAATCTCGTCACTAGGCATAACTTGTCACTCTGCGAAACAAATTATTGACTATAGTGCGACAGTGAGAATAAAAATGACCACTTATGTTTTGGAGTGCTATTCTAGTCAAGAAATACTGTAAAGGATGATTATTGACTAAAGGGAATTTCGCAGACTGCTGGTGTTTGATGTGTTGAACTGTTTAAAGGAAGCATATTTGCTAGAAAAAATTCCTGTGAAATAACGCTTGTTATATGTTTTGACTATCTAGCTAATAGCATATTGCATGGCTAATAATGAAATGAAATGTCACATTTTGTCTGACTCACTTAGCACGAGTGAAGAGATAACAATGAAAAAAAAACTGGCAAAGGTTGAAAAACTCTGTGAAATCATATCTGTTATGATAAGTTTTGACTAGCTGCACGCTATGTTTGCCTTCTCTCTCTAATCTACACACGCGATATGAAATGTGAATTTTGTTGACTGAAAGGAGTTTGATGATACGAATAGTAATTGCCGACATTGAGCTTAATCTCAAAACATAGTTTCTGCAAAAAAAAAAAATAACATTAAATTAGATGCGAGCTGCGATTTGAAAACAGAAGATGTGTGATGTGTGGCTTATTGTGTGGACTCTGGAGATATGATCTCCACATATAAGTTTCTCAAGAAAAACGGTAATATTTTTCTTGTGTTTTGGATGTAATGGCTAAACACGGATGTCATTTTCAATAATGTTATTTGCTCATCCGACAAAGATGATTTTCCCCGTTACGTTACATTGTGTTACAGAGGGCTAAAACTGGTAGACCGTAATATTCTTATGGAAGGAGATGTAATGGAGATGGACTAAGTCCTACTTTATTTAAAAATGTCATTTTGGGCTGTAAAAGTTGATTGCGTTACGTTACATTGTGTTAGAGGGCTAAAACTGGTAGAGGACAATATTATATGGTAAGAGATGTGCTAAGTCATACTTTCATTTAAAAAATGTCATTTTGGACTGCAAAAAGTTGATTTGCGATACGTTACGGTGTGTTACATTGTGTTACAGAGGGCTAAAAGGGGTAGTCAACAATTAATTATATGGTAGAGATGTAATGGAGATGGGCTAACCCTCACTTTCCGTTTCAAAATGACCTTTTGGACTGCAAAAAGTTGATTTGCGTTACGCGACGTAGCGTTACAATGTGTTACTGAGGGCTAAAAGGGGTAGACGCCAATATTTTATATGGTGAGAGATGTAATGAAGATGGACTAAGTCATACTTTCATTTAAAAATGACATTTTGGATTGCAAAAAGTCGATTTGCGATACGTTACGTTGTGTTACATTGTGTTACAGAGGGCTAAAAGGGGTGGCCATCAATTATTTATATGGTAAGAGATGTAATGGAGATGGTCTAACCCTCACTTTCCGTTTCAAAATGACATTTTGGACTGCAAAAAGTTGATTTGCGATACGTTACGTTGTGTTACATTGTGTTACAGAGGGCTAAAAGGGGTGGCCATCAATTATTTATATGGTAAGAGATGTAATGGAGATGGTCTAACCCTCACTTTCCGTTTCAAAATGACATTTTGGACTGCAAAAAGTTGATTTGCGTTACGTTACACTGTGTTACAGAGGGCTAAAAGGGGTAGACGCCAATATTTTATATGGTGAGAGATGTAATGAATAAGGACTAAGTCATACTTTCATTTAAAAACGATATTTGGTCTGTAGAAAGTTATGTTACATTGTGTTATAGAGGGTTAAAACTGGTATACCGTAATATTCATATGCTATGAGATGTAATGGAGATATAGTGTTTGGCTAAATGGAGTTCACATTTCAATAATGATATTCGGACAACAGCCAGAAAGTTGATCTCCACGTTACTTAATGATGATATAATGCGATGCAATCATGTGCTAATATTTTATTTGTGTTAGAATGTAAGGGCTATAGGAGTTTGTCTAGACTTGCATACATTTTCAAACGCTATTTATGTAGGCAGTAGAAAGACTGGTTTCCCATTACGCTACATTGACTGTGTTACAAGAACTGAAAAACAGACTTAACCCAGAGCTATTTCACTATCGACTCACCGGTCTTATTCTCGTCGATTGGTGTTTTACATTGGATGATGTAGGTCTTAAGAGAGACAGCCTTGATGGAGAAAGATACGTGAACAGCGGCAGCAGGAGAAAGGAACTGATGTTACTTTCCCCAACTACTAAATGATCTGGAGAGAGAGAGAGACTGAGAGACTGAGAGACAGAGACTGAGAGACAGAGACTGAGAGATTGAGAGACAGAGAGACAGAGAGACAGAGCGACAGAGAGACAGAGAGATAGAGAGATAGAGAGACAGAGAGATAGAGAGAGAGAGAGAGAGAGAGAGAGAGTCTCTCTCTCTCTCTCTCTCTCTCTGAGAGACTGAGAGACAGAGAGACAGAGAGACAGAGAGAAAGAACAGCAAATTATGATTTGTTATAATAATAAGATTGAAGACCTGCTTATGACTGGATATTCTTAAAAAAATGCTATTTCAGCAAAGAATGGTGATACTAAAGCTTAGTTGAACATCCGGTCTGGGAAGGGGGCAGTGATGGTTCGGCCATGGAGGGGGTGGTAGGGGTAAGGGTAAGTGGGGGTGGACGGGGAGAGGGTAAGGTCGAGCCATTACATCCTCCATCTCAATACACCTCAAACCATCACGAAGGTGAGACTGCAGCGAGAGGGGCTGCCGGTTCATTCATTCAGGAGTCTTGCTATGGATGTAGGACGGAGAGGTGATGGAGATTGAGTAAACATGCATACATTTCAATGATATTTATTTGGCCAGCAGATGTTGTGATCACAGTTAACAAGAACAATTTGTAGGTAGAGATCGCGTCTCCGTGACGATGTGAAATGTTTCTCTCTTTTAGTAAATGCTAACCTACTGACTTTGACTGAGTTTACTAAGTGAAGTGTCGTGTGGTGGACTTTAGAGAGGGAGAGAGACAGAGACAGAGACAGAGACAGAGTGAGAGATAGAGAGAGAGAGAGACAGAGACAGAGAGAGAGGCACAGAGACAGAGAGAGAGAGACAGAGAGACCGAGACCGAGACAGAGACAGAGACAGACAGAGAGACAGATCGTTACTCTTAAAATGAAATTTGGGCAAAGAACGAACGAAGTTGGTATATTCTCCACGTTACATTAATGATATTGGGTAAAGAACGAAGTTAGCATATTGGTCGTGTTACCTTACAAGGATGTAAGGGTGAGAGTGAAGGCGGGCTTGAAAATTGACATGGTGATCATCCTCTGATGCGTTGTCAGTCTAAGTGAAATGGAGAAAGATATGTGAACAGCGGCAGCAGGAGAAAGGAAAATGATGTTACTTTCCCCAACTATTAAATGATCTGAAGAGAGAGAGAGGGAGAGAGAGAGAGAGAGAGAGAGAGACAGAGACAGAGACAGAGCGAGTGATAGAGAGTGAGAGAGACATGGGGACAGAGAGACTGAGACAGATAGAGAGAGAGAGAGAGAGAGACAGGGAGACAGAGACAGATAGAGAGAGAGTCGCAGACCCTGGCGAAACGCAATGGTAATGGGTGTCCCACCACTTCCGGTGTCGTAGGAGAAATACCCAGACTAGTTGGAAAGATGACCAGTCAGGCTCCAACCTGCGACCAGTACGCTTACCCCGTCGCGACATTGAAAAACGCTTTAGGTAATGGTACACTCCCCTCCTGCAGGAGACTTTGCCCTCATCCTCACACACACACACACACACACTTAGCTCTTCCTGTAGGGGACGTTAATGGTTTGTCTAACCACATAATGGCCCGCTGCAGTCTCACAACGAGTGTGACTTCTCTCTTTCTTGACCCGAACACAGAAAAAGCCAGGTGCAGCCCCGTGTCTTTTCCATGCATTTCTTACAAACATCACTTAAGACCTTCCTGTAGGGGAGTCAATGGGTTTGTCTAACCACATAATGGCCCAGAGCACTCTCTCCAGACGAAGGGGAAGCTCCATCCAGCTCCCATCCCAAAACAACATAACAGACCGTGCTGCCTTCTCTCATCTACACACTAACTCACGATCAACTCTTTTACTCCTTCCTCCATCTTCCTTCTATTTTCTTACTCTATCACTTGCTAAACACACATATTCATTTCACTCCTTCCTCTTACTCCACCACTTACTCTCACACAACAAGATCTCCAATCTTTCCTGACCACATAGCGCGCGCGCGGGGTGGGGGACCGCACCTGCTCGCCCGCCACTCAAGTCCGCCACGCGTCAAACTTCCGGGAAATCCCCCAAAAACCCTATGTGACTAGACACCCGCGCTGTGACGTTGACCTCGCGCACCACCTGGCACTCGTCAACATGACCTCCCCTCTTTCATGACCACATACCCAAACATCGGACGCTCACACGCGTCCGAAACACGCCAAAACTTCCGGGAAATTCCCCCAAAACCCCATGTGACTACGACGACGCGCGCGGCACCTGTCGGCTGGCACTCAAGAGTGCCACCTGGGGCAGCTGGTGCGCGCGGTCGTAGTCGCACTTTACCCTACTGCTGTATCCACCGTACCTGTATGTTCTTGTGTGTTGTGACTGTATCCACCGTACCTGTATGTTCTTGTGTGTTGTGACTGTATCCACCGTACCTGTATGTTCTTGTGTGTTGTGACTGTATCCACCGTACCTGTATGTTCTTGTGTGTTTTGACTGTACCCACCGTACCTGTATGTTCTTGTGTGTTGTGACTGTATCCACCGTACCTGTATGTTCTTGTGTGTTGTGACTCTGTCCACCGTACCTGTATGTTCTTTTGTGCCTTTATCAATGTATCTGTAACTGTATCAATGAAAAAAAAATATATTTTATATAGATGTAATTTTATACTTAAGTTTGATTAATTTTGGGAATAAATTAATAAAATCAATGTTGACGCAGAATGGAGACAAGTCACGGACGAGGCCTCTGGTACAATAATGGTGACAAGTCACGGACGAGGCCTCTGGTACAATAATGGTGACAAGTCGCGGACGAGGCCTCTGGTACAATAATGGTGACAAGTCACGGACGAGGCCTCTGGTACAATAATGGTGACAAGTCACGGACGAGGCCTCTGGTACAATAATGGTGACAAGTCATGGACGAGGCCTCTGGTACAATAATGGTGACAAGTCACGGACGAGGCCTCTGGTACAATAATGGTGACAAGTCACGGACGAGGCCTCTGGTACAGTAATGGTGACAAGTCATGGACGAGGCCTCTGGTACAATAATGGTGACAAGTCACGGACGAGGCCTCTGGTACAATAATGGTGACAAGTCACGGACGAGGCCTCTGGTACAATAATGGTGACAAGTCACGGACGAGGCCTCTGGTACAATAATGGTGACAAGTCATGGACGAGGCCTCTGGTACAATAATGGTGACAAGTCATGGACGAGGCCTCTGGTACAATAATAGTGACGAGGGCTCTGGTACAATAATAGTGACGAGGCCTCTAGTACAATAATAGTGACGAAGTCTCTGGTACAATAATGGTGACAAGTCATGGACGAGGCCTCTGGTACAATAATAGTGACGAGGCCTCTGGTACAATAATAGTGACGAGGCCTCTGGTACAATAATAGTGACGAAGTCTCTGGTACAATAATGGTGACAAGTCATGGACAGTAGGGTAAAGTGCGACTAGAACCGCGCGCACCAGCTGCCCCAGGTGGCACTCTTGAGTGCCAGCCGACAGGTGCCGCGCGTGTGTCTAGTCGCACAGGTTTTGGGGGAATTTCCCGGAAGTTTCGGACGCTCTCACCTGACAGGTGGCGCGCGTGTGTCTAGTCGCACAGGCTTTTGGGGGAATTTCCCGGAAGTTTTGGCGCGTTTCGGACGCGTGTTGTGTTTGGGTATGTGGACAGGAAAGAGGGAAGGTCATGTTGGGCAGCTGACAGGTGGCGCGCGTCGCTCCCGTCCTCAAGTTTTTTGGGGGGAATTTCCCGGAAGTTATGGCGTGTGTCGGAGGTAATTGGAGCGCGCGGGTCTAGTCCTCGGGTGTTATGGTAAGTGGTCAGGAAAGATGAGAGTAAGTGGTAGAGTAAGTGATAGAGTAAGAAAATAGAAGGAAGATGGAGGAAGGAGTAAAAGAGTTGATCGTGAGTTAGTGTGTAGATGAGAGGAGAAGGCAGCACGGTCTGTTATGTTGTTTTGGGATGGGAGCTGGATGGAGTTTCCCCTTCGTCGGGAGAGTGCTCTGGGCCATTATGTGGTTAGACAAACCCATTGACTCCCCTACAGGAAGGTCTTAAGTGATGTTTGTAAGAAATGTATGGAAAAGACACGGGACTGCACCTGGCTTTTTCTGTGTTCGGGTCAAGAAAGAGAGAAGTCACTCTCGTTGTGAGACTGCAGCGGGCCATTATGTGGTTAGACAAACCATTAACGTCCCCTACAGGAAGAGCTAAGTGTGTGTGTGTGTGAGGATGAGGGCAAAGTCTCCTGCAGGAGGGGAGTGTACCATTACCTAAAGCGTTTTTCAATGTCGCGACGGGGTAAGCGTACTGGTCGCAGGTTGGAGCCTGACTGGTCATCTTTCCAACTAGTCTGGGTATTTCTCCTACGACACCGGAAGTGGTGGGACACCCATTACCATTGCGTTTCGCCAGGGTCTGCGACTCTCTCTCTATCTGTCTCTGTCTCCCTGTCTCTCTCTCTATCTGTCTCAGTCTCTCTGTCTCTCTCTCTCTCTCTCTCTCTCTCTCTCTCTCCAGATCATTTAATAGTTGGGGAAAGTAACATCATTTTCCTTTCTCCTGCTGCCGCTGTTCACATATCTTTCTCCATTTCACTTAGACTGACAACGCATCAGAGGATGATCACCATGTCAATTTTCAAGCCCGCCTTCACTCTCACCCTTACATCCTTGTAAGGTAACACGACCAATATGCTAACTTCGTTCTTTACCCAATATCATTAATGTAACGTGGAGAATATACCAACTTCATTCGTTCTTTGCCCAAATAACATTTTAAGAGTAACGATCTGTCTCTCTGTCTGTCTCTGTCTCTGTCCCTGCTCGCTCAGTCTCTCTCTCTCTCTCTCTCTCTCTCTCTCTCTCTCTCACTCGCTCTCTCTCACCCTCTCTAAAGTCCACCACACGACCCTTCACTTAGTAAACTCAGTCAAAGTCAGTAGGTTAGCGTTTACTAAAAGAGAGAAACATTCCATATCGTCACGAAGACGCGATCTCTACCTACAAATTGTTTATGTTAACTGTGATCATTGAAATGTATGCATGTTTACTCAATCTCCATCACCTCTCCGTCCTACATCCATCCATTACAGCTGTGCGGGGCTATCTTGTCAAGGTCTCACCTTCGCGACGGATTGAGGTGTACTGAGATAGTCAATGTAAAGGGATGACCCTTTACCCTCCCCCCGTCCACCCCCACTTACCCTTACCCCTACCACCCCCTCCATGGCCGAACCACCACTGCCCCCTTCCCAGACCGGATGTTCAACTAAGCTTTAGTATCACCATTCTTTGCTGAAATAGCATTTTTTTAAAGATTATCCAGTCATAAGCTGGTCTTCAGTCTTATTATTATAACAAATCTTAATTTGATGTAAACACAACTGCGTGGGATATACATAGCACTCAGTGGACTCTCTCTCTCTCTCTCTCTCTCTCTCTCTCTCTCTCTCTCTCTCTCTCTCTCTCTCTCTCTCTCTGCAGATCATTTAATAGCTGGGGAAAGTAACATCATTTCCTTTCTCCTGCTGCCGCTGTTCACGTATCTTTCTCCATTTCACTTAGACTAATGGCAATTTTCGAGACCCATCGCTCACACCCTTATAACGTTGTAAGGTAACACGACCAACATGATGACAGCATTCTTTGCTCAAATATCATTAATGTAACGTGGACAATATACTAACTTCGTTCTTTGCCCAAATAACATTTTAAGAGTAACGAGCAACTTTCCGTCGATGTCTGAATAATGAAATGTAAAACCATGTTTAGCCATTACTGTACATCCAAACAATAAAATATTTTTTTTGTTCCACACATACAAATTCCAAGCAAGTAAGCGTATATACGATAATATGGAAAAACACAGTCTTGATACTATTATTAAATTGACTTGTTCATTATCCCTGAGTTCAAGGCTGTCTCTCTTAAGACCTACATCGTCCAATGTAAACACCAATCGATGAGAATAAGACCGGTGAGTCGATAGTGAAATAGCTCTGGGTTAAGTCTGTTTTTCAGTTCTTGTAACACTGTCAATGTAGCGTAATGGGAAACCAGTCTTTCTACTGCCTACATAAATAGCGTTTGAAAATGTATGCAAGTCTAGACAAACTCCTATAGCCCTTACATTCTAACACAAATAAAATATTAGCACATGATTGCATCGCATTATATCATCATTAAGTAACGTGGAGATCAACTTTCTGGCTGTTGTCCGAATATCATTATTGAAATGTGAACTCCATTTAGCCAAACACTATATCTCCATTACATCTCATAGCATATGAATATTACGGTATACCAGTTTTAACCCTCTATAACACAATGTAACATAACTTTCTACAGACCAAATATCGTTTTTAAATGAAAGTATGACTTAGTCCTTATTCATTACATCTCTCACCATATAAAATATTGGCGTCTACCCCTTTTAGCCCTCTGTAACACAATGTAACGTAACGCAAATCAACTTTTTGCAGTCCAAAATGTCATTTTGAAACGGAAAGTGAGGGTTAGACCATCTCCATTACATCTCTTACCATATAAATAATTGATGGCCACCCCTTTTAGCCCTCTGTAACACAATGTAACGTAACGCAAATCAACTTTTTGCAGTCCAAAATGTCATTTTGAAACGGAAAGTGAGGGTTAGACCATCTCCATTACATCTCTTACCATATAAATAATTGATGGCCACCCCTTTTAGCCCTCTGTAACACAATGTAACACAACGTAACGTAACGCAAATCGACTTTTCGCAATCCAAAATGTCATTTTTAAATGAAAGTATGACTTAGTCCATCTTCATTACATCTCTCACCATGTAAAATATTGGCGTCTACCCCTTTTAGCCCTCAGTAACACATTGTAACGCTACGTCGCGTAACGCAAATCAACTTTTTGCAGTCCAAAAGGTCATTTTGAAACGGAAAGTGAGGGTTAGCCCATCTCCATTACATCTCTACCATATAATTAATTGTTGACTACCCCTTTTAGCCCTCTGTAACACAATGTAACACACCGTAACGTATCGCAAATCAACTTTTTGCAGTCCAAAATGTCATTTTTTAAATGAAAGTATGACTTAGCACATCTCTTACCATATAATATTGTCCTCTACCAGTTTTAGCCCTCTAACACAATGTAACGTAACGCAATCAACTTTTACAGCCCAAAATGACATTTTTAAATAAAGTAGGACTTAGTCCATCTCCATTACATCTCCTTCCATAAGAATATTACGGTCTACCAGTTTTAGCCCTCTGTAACACAATGTAACGTAACGGGGAAAATCATCTTTGTCGGATGAGCAAATAACATTATTGAAAATGACATCCGTGTTTAGCCATTACATCCAAAACACAAGAAAAATATTACCGTTTTTCTTGAGAAACTTATATGTGGAGATCATATCTCCAGAGTCCACACAATAAGCCACACATCACACATCTTCTGTTTTCAAATCGCAGCTCGCATCTAATTTAATGTTATTTTTTTTTTTTTGCAGAAACTATGTTTTGAGATTAAGCTCAATGTCGGCAATTACTATTCGTATCATCAAACTCCTTTCAGTCAACAAAATTCACATTTCATATCGCGTGTGTAGATTAGAGAGAGAAGGCAAACATAGCGTGCAGCTAGTCAAAACTTATCATAACAGATATGATTTCACAGAGTTTTTCAACCTTTGCAAGTTTTTTTTCATTGTTATCTCTTCACTCGTGCTAAGTGAGTCAGACAAAAATGTGACATTTCATTTCATTATTAACCATGCAATATGCTATTAGCTAGGTAGTCAAAACATATAACAAGCGTTATTTCACAGGAATTTTTTCTAGCAAATATGCTTCCTTTAAGCAGTTCAACACATCAAACACCTCCAGTCTGCGAAATTCCCTTTAGTCAATAATCATCCTTTACAGTATTTCTTGACTAGAATAGCACTCCAAAACATAAGTGGTCATTTTTATTCTCACTGTCGCACTATAGTCAATAATTTGTTTCGCAGAGTGACAAGTTATGCATAGTGACGAGATTTCATGGTGTGCATAGTTTAAGAGAGTTCACACTGTATTAATTACGGTCATGGATATCTTATGTTATGTTTATGAAGACCATCTCTTCTTATTTTTTTATCATTTTCACGCCCCACAGCTTTACAGTCTTCTCATATTCTTTTTCAAATAAAGTATGTTTACTGTTTTCCAGTAGATCGGCCTCACATTACATATATTAATCAATTTTCAAATTCAGTTCAGTTTCTTTTCAATATCGCAGCTTTGTTGCCCCCACAGCCCGTATCTAGTTCAAGACCTCTTATTATCAATGTCATTAATACGGTTATCATCAACCACGTATTGGATGTCTCTGTCATTCAGTCATCAACGTAGTATGTGTTTAATGAACGTGAGAATCACTTCATGTGCACTCATTTTAGTTTAGTTTAAAGTTTTACATCTTGAATTAATACCGCTATTGGTTAGCTCAGACATTCAGTTAACATCTCAGTAAGTGAAAATCTTTTCATGTGAGCTCATTTTTAGTTTAGGATAAGGTTTTTCCATCGTGAAATGCTATTATCAGTAACCAGGTATTGGATGACACTCCCATCAGTTTACATCTCAGTAACTGTTTACTGAACATTGTTATCCATCCATGCAACCTCATTTTTAGTTTTAAGTTTCTACATCGTAAAAATAAAATATTACTATCACCAGCCGTGTATCGGATAGCTCAACCATTCAGTTAACATCTCAGTAAGTGAAAATCTTTTCATGAGAGCTCATTTTTAGTTTAGGATAAGGTTTTCCATCGTGAAATGCTATTATCAGTAGCCAGGTATTGGGTGGGTGGACCATCCAGTTTACATCTCAGTAACAGTTTACTGAACATAGATATCCCTCCATGGGACCTCATTTTTAGTTTAAGTTTCTCCATCGTAAATAAAAATAAAATATTAC